>NC_051179.1:206738627-206794539 GCF_013339695.2 Rhipicephalus sanguineus
GTGTGTTTGACATTTTTTGAGCGCGCAAAAGAACAGGGACGAAAAACGACGTGGACACAGCGCTGACTTCCACATATGCTTTATTTCTACAGTGGTACATATATATATATATAGACAACAAAAGAACGCACGCAGGTGCATTGTACAGGAAGGCTTCATGTAAAACCACAAATAAGTATGCATGATAAGCAATCAAACAACCTGATACCAGATTTTTTTCTTCTTTAAGAGATCAAGCGGTCATTCCTGACTACCACTATCGTCTATTCACCTGTGGGCCTTGCTTAGAAAGTCTAGTTCTTTTTGGATAGGTCATTGAAGGTGCACTAATGCACATGTCTCCCAACTTGCAATCTTCGCCACTTCCATTATCTCGCGTGTTGTTTGTGCCTGGCTCCTTCCTGTCGCAGTGCACTGCGAATACATGTGATCGCACCCACACTTCCTGCAGTGGAAGCCACATGTCCCACACCTCCAGTTCGCCGCGTTATTTGCGTGCTCATGCAGCCTGTCATTGGCACACCCGTCCCCGTCTGCCCTATGTATTTCTTGCCACAGGACAGCATAACTCATAACGATGTTGTTCTCACATTTAACAAAGCTTTCTTTGTGCTTTTTTTGGCACCTGGTTTTTCAGAACCACTGTAGGAGGCCTTGCACAGATTATAAAGCTTGTTTGGGTGCTGAAAGGACGACTCTTACGTTGGCGTTGTTTCCTATCTTTTCAGCCTATGTGAGACATCGTGAAGGTACGGTATGACGGCGCTTTCTGCTTGACAGGCCCGTTTCTGGTGAAGCCTGCTCCTCACCCTCGCGAGCATGTTTGACAGTCTTGAGAAGACCCTCCGCCACAGATGTGACGACATACTGAGGAACCCCGCCTTTTTCAGGCAGTCAGCTTGCGCCTGGAAACTACACGAACACTTGTGAGGACATGAGCGGCGAAGCGCATTCATTAGGGTTAATTTTGCAATACCCCTTTTAACTAGCTTGGAGTGGCCCGAAGAAAACGGCAGAAGCGGCTTATTGGCCCTAGGCTCGTACGACCAGCAGACCTGGTCTCGCTCGAAGAACATTCGTAAGTCAAGAAAACGCAAGGCGTTGTTTTGCGGCATTTCATGCGTGACTGCGAGCGGTTGCAGGAAACGCGTGAACAGATCAAGTACTTTTGGAAGAATCATTGCCAATTCGCCTGGACTTGATTCTAGAAAGACAACGTAGTCGTCTACATATCTAACACCTTCTTTACATTTGTGCCTGTTAGCTCTGTTTCTAGTTTCTAGTAACAGGCACAAATGTAAAGAAGGTGTTTAGATATGTAGACGACTACGTTGTCTTTCTAGAATCAAGTCCAGGCGAATTTGGCAATGATTCTTCAAACGTACTTGATCTGTTCACGCGTTTCCTGCACCGCTCGCAGTCACGCATGAAATGCCGCAAAACAACGCCTTGCGTTTCTTGACTTACGAATGTTCTTCGAGCGAGACAGGTGCTGGTCGTACGAGCCTAGGCCAATAAGCCGCTCTGCCGTTTTTCTCGGGCCACTCCAAGCTAGTTAAAAGGGGTATTGCAAATTAACCCTAATGAATGCGCTTCGCCGCTCATGTCCTCACAGTGTTCGTGTAGTTTCCAGGCGCAAGCTGACTGCCTGAAAAAGGCGGGTTTCCTCAGTATGTCGTCACATCTGTGGCGGGGGTCTTCTCAAGACTGTCAAACATGCTCGCGAGGGTGAGGAGCAGGCTTCACCAGAACGGAGCCTGTCAAGCAGAAATGCGCCGTCATACCGTACCTTCACGATGTCTCACATAGGCTGAAAAAGATAGGAAACAACGCCAACGTAAGAGTCGTCCTTTCAGCACCAAACAAGCTTTATAATCTGTGCAAGGCCTCCTACAGTGTTCTGAAAACCCAGGTGCCAAAAAAAGCACAAAGAAAGCTTTGTTAAATGTGAGAACAACATCGTTTATGAGTTACTGCTGTCCTGTGGCAAGAAATACATAGGGCAGACGGGACGGTGTGCCAATGACAGGCTGCGTGAGCACGCAAATAACGTGCGAACTGGAGGTGTGGGACATTTGGCTTTCCACTGGAAGTGTGGGTGCGATCCCATGTATTCGCAGTGCACTGCGACAGGAAGGAGCCAGGCACAAACAACACGTGAGATAATTGAAGCGGCGAAGATTGCAAGTTTGGGAGACATGTGCATTAGTGCACCTTCAATTGACCTATCCAAAAAGAACTAGACTTTCTAAGCAAGGCCCACAGGGTGACTAGACGATAGTGGTAGTCAGGAATGACCGCTTGATCTCTTAAAGAAGAAAAAAATCCGGTATCAGGTTGTTTGATTGCTTATCATGCATACTTATTTGTGGTTTTACATGAAGCCTTCCTGTACAATGCGCCTGCGTGCGTTGCTTTTTGTTGTCTATATATATATGTACCACTGTAGAAAATAAAGCATATGTTGGAAGTCAGCGCTGTGTCTGCGTCGTTTTTCGTCCCTGTTCTTTTGCGCGCTCAAAAAGTCAAACATGAATTACCAACTTGCCGATGCCTACGCTCTCTCAATATATATGCGGGTGGTGTGTGTGTGTGGTGTGGTGGTGTGTGTGTGTGTGTGTGTGTGTGTCATTCCATGCCAAGTGTCCCAGACGTGGCGCTCGCACATCACAGATTTTGCTGATAAAATTTGTGCCTTTTCCTGTGCCACATGGAGTATTGTGGCAAAACACTTTTGGTCGAAAAAATTTTGACAATCATGGCACCCCCTCGAAATTCGCTTCTATTTATTAAACTGTACCTAATAGAAAATGTGTATAAAATCTATTTTTGTGTGTTGAGCTACGAAACCGCGCTTGCGCTATCACAGAGGTTCTGTTTAGTTGTCCCATTCATTATTTCCGATTTTTTTTGTGTTTCACTACCAGCTACGTAGCTTCAAAAACTACAAAAATCTTCAATGTTCGTGAATTTTTCTTGAGCTATTTGCAACTCACCCTAACCAATATTAATCATAGCCTGATTTCCAGGAAAGTGTATTTTAGTACAGAAATGTTTAGGGGTAAAATAGACTTCAAATCTTTCCGAAAAAATTGTGATATTTGAGAAAATGTACGATTTGTCACATGTTTGACCGTATTTTTCATACTGATGCGGTCAAAGTAAAAATCCTCGTCATGTGGCGTTTGATAGAAGACTTCATCGTTAAGTAACGAAGAAAGTCTAATCAAATCATTTTTTTTGTTTTAAGGAAGAAAATATTTTTGAATTTGGCCCTCCGATCGCGCAGTGCATTTCATTTTGCTGCCACTTCGCCGCAAAGCACGTGGTCGCCCTTACAGCTGACACTCGTCACAGGCAGCGGCCAGATGCGAGATGTATGTCAGCGGCTCGTGAGTGGTCGAAAGTCTTGTCGCGCTGTCAGGGCGACGAGTAATGAATTTGCGTTACAATGAGCATTTGCTAGGCGGGCCCAATGGGAAATATGGACGCCCGAGAGCAGCATGTGGAGTCGTTGGCACAATGTCCTAGAGGGACGTCTGCACAAAGCATACACATACTGAAAGAAATAATGCACACTGTACACACTTCTTTCTCAGGGTATACATGTTGTACAGACGGCCTCTAGCACAATGTGCCAACGACGCCATAGGCTGCTCTCGGGCGTCCATACTTCCCATTGGGCCCGCCAAGCAAGCTCACATTGTAACGCGAATTCATTACTCGTCGCCCTGACATCAACGTGACAAGACTTTCGACCACTCACGAGCCACTGACATACATCTCGCATCTGGCCGTTGCCTGTGACGAGTGTCAGCTGCAAGGGCTACCACGTGCTTTGCGGCGAAGTGGCAACAAAATGAAATGCACTGCGCGTTCGGAGGGCCAAATTCAAAAATTATTTTCTTCCTTAAAAGAAAAATGATTTGATAAGACTTTTTTCATTACTTAACGATGAAGTCTTTTATCAAACGCCGCATGACGAGGATTTTTACTTTGACCGCATCAGTATGAAAAATATGGTCAAACATGCAACAAATCGTACATTTTCTCTAATTTCACAATTTTTTTCGGAAAGATCTGAAGTCTATTTTACCCCTAAACATTTCTGTACTAAAATACACTTTCCTGGAAATCAGGCTATTATTAATATTGGTTAGGGTGAGTTCCAGATAGCTCAAGAAAAATTCACGAACTTTGAAGATTTTTGTAGTTTTTGAAGCTACGTAGCTGGTAGTGAAACACAAAAATTCGGAAATAATGAATGGGACAACTAAACAGAACCTCTGCGATAGCGCAAGCGCAGTTTAGAAGCTCAACACACAAAAGTAGATTTTATACACATTTTCTATTAGGTACAGTTTAATAAATAGAAGCGAAATTCGAGGGGGTGCCAGGACCGTCAAAATTTTTTCGAGCAAGAATGTTTTGCCACAATACTCCATGTGGCACAGGAAAAAGGCACAAATTTTATCAGCAAAAGCTGCGATGTGCGAGCGCCACGTCTGGGACACTTGGCATGGAATGACCCTTAAATATAAGAGCTACAGAAAGATCACGAAGGTCCTGATACTGTAGGAAGGCATTTGACACACGACGTACGTTTTAGCACTATGCTAATGCTAAACGTACGTCGTGTGTCAAGTACCTTATATATATAAGGTATGATATATATAAATATATATATTTAGCGGTGGTATGGAGAGTTCTGTACAGAACTGAAATACAGAAACACCGTCCAGAAATACAGCGAGACACATTACTGTCAGAATGAGTGAGATATGAAAAGCATAGTTTCGCTAACATCGTTCATTACTGTCAAATGCGGCAATATACTAGACCTGGCATAACATTAGCATAGCCAGCAGTCAGTTTTTATGAATAGGAATCAATGGCCAGCCATCAAGCACTTCTTTGCGACATCCATTACATATTTTATGTGGCATACAGCGCAAAACATGCAACATGTGTAGTTCTCATGTAGTACAGGATTCTCATGTAGTCATCTGAGATACAGGACCCCAATAGGTGACACAGCTTGCGTGCATGAGCTTGGCAGTGTCGTGTTCCCAGACCATGTCAGGGTCAGGTGGCATTCTGGCGAAAAGGACAGCAGGTTGCACTGATTCGAGACCACTCACGGCCAGACCTTAAGCGTGGCTATTCCGAATTCTTGGACACGTCTTGACTACCTCGAGACACGAAGTTTCCAAGGAGGCTTCCTGGTCAAATGCAGCTGTAGAGCTTCAATGTGCAGTCTTGAAGCAACCTGAAATAGTCAAGTGCACAAAAATAAACACATGATGACAGACAGATCGATCACCTTTTAATCTGACAAGGGCAGCGCTCACACACCAGATTCCATGAAGTGTCATGGCAATGAACAAAACCAGGGATACTCATTAACTTTGCTGTACTTTGAGGGTCTGTTACTCCCTTAGCCAGCTGCAACCTGTTTCCGCTGCATGACCTCCGTACAATTAGAAGGATGTTTTTTTAGAGAACGCATATTTCTTATCAAAATTGTATAATAGTCACGCTCAAGATGTTTTCGCGCACACACTCTATGTCAAGAAGGAAATAGTTTGCTGCAACTAAAATGGCAATGAAGAGATTAATTAACAAAAACTCATTAATTAACTTTTAATTCCTGACCTGGAGGTAGTTGTTTATATTAGAAGTTGTATCGCGTGCCAATTTATGGCATACACATTTTTTTTAATCGCGAAAGTTACACGTAATTCGTGATATTCATCCTTGAATTTCAAGGACGAAATCGAAACTGATAGCGCCTGACGTGCAGGAAACGTCGCTTCTCTGTTACGTAAGCTCGGAGCTACACGTGAAAAGGTGATGATAGTTTAATGAAGGTGGGCCGAAGCAGAATGTGATCAGGAAAATCTGCAAGCATTCAGAAATACACAAGTAAACAGCTTATTATTTGGGTGCGATGTGTGGTACTTATCTGTAAACATAGAAAGAAAAGGTTGATATTACTGCCGTTTCGGATGCGCGCAACTCGAAAGAAACAAATGAGCACCAAACGCCACATGCAAAGGTAAGGCGATCCGCTGACGCAAGTTAGATGACTTGCCAGTTTTCACGAAAAGGTACGACCACGACGCGCCTTCATTCAAATTTCGTCACTCCCTTGTCGCGGGCAGCTCCGGTCTGACGTAACAGAAAAACCGCGTTTTCTGTGTGCCGGACACGATCAGTTTTGATTTAGCCCTTAAAATTTCACAATAAATATCTCGAGTTACGTAAAACTTTCATGATTTCTGAAAAATGGTATACCATAAAGCGGCACGCACTACAAATTTCTAATATAAACACTGCCCTCAAGTCAATAAATAAAAATTAGTTAACGGGTTTTTGTTAATTAGTCCCGTCAACGCATTTTTTGTTGCGGCAGAATATTTCCGCCGAACTAGAGTACTACTGGAGCGTGACTGTCATAGAGTTTTTTTATAAAAGATATGTACTGTCTGAAAAAAATCACCCTGTATAGCATGGCAGCAGTATTTTAATAATAATAATAATTGTTGGGGTTTGACGTCCCAAAACCACGATAAGATTATGAGAGACGCCGTAGTGGAGGGCTTCGGAAGTTTCGACCACCTGGAGTTCTTTAACGTGCACCTAAATCTAAGCACACGGGTCTAAACCATTTTGCCTCCATCGAAAATGCGGCCGCGGCGGCCAGGATTCGATCCCGCAACCTGCGGGTCAGCAGTAGAGCACCATAACCACTAGACTAGCAGTATTTTAACGAAGACCTGTAGGTCGCGGGATCGAGTCCCGGCCTCGGCGGCTGCATTTTCGTTGGAGGCGAAAATGTTTGAGGCCCGTGTACTTAGATTTAGCTGCACGTTAAAGAACCCCAGGTAGTCGAAATTTCCAGAGCCCTCTACTACGGCGTCTCTCAATCATATCGTGGTTTTGGGATGTTAAACGCCAAATGTTATTATTAGTTTAACGAAGAAACGGCAAAATGTGTATACAGCTACACGAAATATGGCGAATGTACGACAAGACTAGGCTTGCCTTCACTGCCTTCTTTCTGTCGCATCATTGTGAGCGTGCCCTTCTAGTGCCTGGCTTCAGAACAGCTGCACGAAGGTGCAGCTATTCTAAAGGCCTAATGTGCCATTTTTTTCTCAGATCTATATCAACAGGCAAAGTCTCGTTTTTCCGTTTGTCTGGAAGGACAACCCACCAGCCACGTTGACCAGTATAGAGGGTTGGGAGCAAACTCGGGCAAACTGTGCAGCACAAACATCACCTCAAACCTCAAACAATCGAGGTGATGAGAAGCGGTCAAACAAAAAGGAACAGTGCTGAAGTGACTTATATACATATTAAAACAACAGCTGATTATGGCACGAAATTGGGACAATTAAGGTGCATTGTAAAGAATGTCAAATGAGGTACCCTGCTGTAAAAAGTGCTAAATATTCATTGCAGACTATGGCGAATAGAATTCAATAGGATACAGCGAGTGTTTCGAGGTATAATGACGAAGCAATAATTGCTAGAGATTTATGAGCGAAAAGCACAATGCGATTAAGCGGTGCTACATAGTGGGAGATCACGGATTAATTTCAACTACCTGGAGTTCTTCAACGTGCACAAATCAGAGGGCATGGGAGTTTCTGTATCTCGCCCCCTTCTAAATGCAGCTGCCGGGTCAGGAATAGAACCCGCGTCCTTGGCTTCGCAGCGTAACGCTTCCAAGTCCATTTTAAAGGATTTTTGTCCACTGCCCACAACATCACTGTAGACTGTATCTTTGTGTTGAAAATAATAACGAACTGAACCACGGCTGGTATAACAAAGGCATCAATATCCACGAAACACAGCGTTTGAGCAGTATGTTTACTGCCTGTCACAGCCGGCAAGTCTAATGTCCATTTACAACAAATTCATTAGGTGAACGTAGTGTCTGTTATGCTGCCTGCTTTCACACAAAACGAAAACAAATGACAATTTAAAATGATGACCATGACCTTACACTCCGTGCATGACGTTGGGAGAAATAAAAATCAATTAAAACTTGCATCCATGCGTGTATCCTAGAAAATAATTTTCTATCACTAAAAAGTGCTCGAAGAATAAAACGCAGCCGTTTACACAACTTGCACACACAGCGTACGACACAAACGAAGTCAAGCCAAGAACCAATCGAAAACCAACATGCCGACGATATGACGGGCGTGCGTACAGTACTAAAGCGTGCGAGCACGACTGACACTCCGGCTGCAGAAATGAGACGACGGCAGCTATTCGTGTAGTACATCACTTGATCACCAAAACACGTGCAATCGGACGATCAACCCAGCGATACGGGCAACAGCAAGAGAGCAAATGAACCATGGCCGGCGTCCGCCGCTGTAGTTGGAGTACTTCTTTTAGAGACTTTCGCGCGCGTGCTGTTACGTGATCAAACCATAATAAGTTAATCTAGTAAAAAGCTTTTTACGAATTACAAAGCTAGCATACTAAGTCAACAGTTATCTCCCTAAAAGGTCCCTGGTGTCGAGACTACGCATTCGGTCCGAAATCGAATTCGAATGGTGTTCGGGAACTCATTCGACTGGAAATGTCATTTCATCGAATGGCATTAGTTTCCCCGTGTGACCGCAAACAAATGACATACAAACAACGACATTAGCTGTAAATGACTTAGATTGCCGTGTGACGGGTATTACTGCCATTATACTAGCCGGTGTTGTTTACTATTAGGTACTAGCACCACACCACATTAGACAAAGCAAGTATCACAGGAGGATGAGGTCTGCTCGTATGCAGTTTGTGGACAAAAAAAAAAAAAACTACAACTTGAAGTGAACTCACATTTACCTTTGTTGCATGATAATTTTTAGCATCATAAGATCAAGTCACCACTGTTTAAATTAATGAAACCGTGCTACAAAGCTATTGCTCAAAGTTTTATAGCAGTTACGCACGCACGCACGCACGACGCGCGCGCACGCACGCGCACGCACGCACGCGCGCGCACACACACACACACACCCACACACACCCCCACACACACACAACAAACAAACAAACAAGCAACACGGCGAGAAGTTCGAATATGCAGCGAATAAATACGTATTAACAGTGTTTCAACGTCTGGGTAGCAAGGAAAGAAACACTAAATTCTAGAGTTTCACGAGCCAAAATCATGATCTGGATATCAGGCATGTTCGGCCGGGCATTAGATGATTTTGATCAGCTGATCTTACTTACCCTTCAAATATATATCGTTGCAACGTTGCTCTACGTATCACCACACTCGACTTGCACCGAGATTTTCAACTCGCAATTTCATGTTTTTCTGGCATGTATGGAATAAGGAAACACGATATTGGCGCGCACCACTCCGTTTTACCCGCTACTGGATAGTCCAGAGCGGTTTTCGTCGTTGCCAAGCCATTGAAACACGATAGCAAAATCCGTGCAACTGGAACATCAGAAAGACAGTGGCAAAGCTACGTGTGAAGCGAATAAAGAGTTGTAGGCAGGAAGCCGGCAGAACTCACCTGAAATCTATAACGACCGTAGGAGCGTCGTCCACAGGCTTCGTCTGTCGGTGCCCACTGGGATCCGTCATGCGCTGCCATCTTGCTCAGGCAAGTTCACGACGAAACGAAGCTTACTGCAGGGGCTTCTCCGTCCGGAGGCTGCTTTTCCAAACACTGAGTGACACTGCTTCAGCCAGTCACGGCAAGCGTGAGCCGACGACACGATACTACGCCACGAATGCATAGCACGGAAGGAAAGTCACGCAAAACGATCAGCCAGACACGGCGAGAGCGAGCCGACGATACGATACTACGCCACGAATGCATAGCACGAAGAAAGTCACGCAAAACAATCACTTGCAATCACGCCTGACGACACAGGTTATTCTGGCGGACTAAAGAACGACCACAACGAGGACGGATCACGAACAATGCCGTCGAACGGACGCCAAAATGGCTGTCTCGTATTGATGGCTTCGGCTTTGGATTAAAGTAGCCTCCACGAACGCCTAAATGGTTTCGGTTTTGTTTTGGTGCTATAGAACACACATCCATGCATAGTTTAAAGCTCTATTGATAATATCAGGGTGGAGGAGGCGAAGCGTGCCCTGTGTGTGTCTGTAAGGGGCTGTACGGTAGGAGGGGGCGCAGGTGAACGTACATCCCCTGCTCTAGGGGCTAGGGAGAGTGCGGTGAGGCCGTGTGTGCGTGCCTAGCTTGTGCTCAACGTTTGCTGAGCGATGGTGGCCCGCGCGGATTATCGTGAAGATATAGTTTAGCTGTGGCGGGCAGAAATGATGACCACGCGAGCTATAATTCTGGTAGTATTGTCGCTCTGTAGGAGACGCGGTAAAGCGTCGCCTTGGATAAACCGGTCTGCGCGGTTATCATGCCAGCTTTGCGGCACATGTTTTTACGGCCGTCGAGTTAGATGTGTTCCCGATCGCCAGTGCGTCACCACCATGCACCGTCCATTTCACTAATAAATGTGTATGTTTTCTGCCATACATGCTGTCGTAGGACTCTACAAACCTCGCTTGCAAACGTGCGAAGATTCGCAAATTTGTCAGCGCTGCCATTGTTTAAACGGTTGTCATTACTCTGAATGTTTCGCTTGGGGGCAAGATTTTTTAAGAACCTGTTTACTTGTAGACGTTTCGAAGCGCCGTTTCAGCAATATCGTAACTGAAGCCATAACACAATACGTGCGTAATTCCACATTTTACCAATCCATGTTATATATTCTCAACCAAAATTTTTCGGTATACCACAAGCCAAAGCAGCGAACTGTATCTGGTCGCAGCCAGTGAAGCTTTCTTTTTAAAAAAAACCCACCCTGTATATGCAGAACCATCACTGACTCCCTTGGAGCAAGGGAGTCATCTATTTCATTCAGGAGCGTCGACCAGAGCATTGTGACTCCCCTTAGAAAAAAGGTGGTCATCGGCTGCCACAAAGAGAGTCAAGCAGACGTGACTCCCTTTTGACTCTCTTTTTTTTAAGAGTGTATGGAAAACATATATTACATGTCCTAACACGGAAATCATGACATGCATGTCTTGTCCGAAATGATTTACATGCCACGCTCACGGTGCGCTCACGGCATTTTCACCAGATTAATATATACCAAAATTGGTGTCCCGCGTCGTGATTATATATACGAACATACGTGACCGGTAATAACATGAAAATCATAAGATAAATGTCCTGTACAGAATGATTTACATGTCACCCTAATTGTGCGCTAACGCGGCTGTTTCGCTGAGTGAATATATGCGAAAATGATATTGCGCCACGTGATTGTATGACGAAAATAAAGTGACAGGCCATTACATGGAAGTCATTACGTGCAATTTGTGCATGAGATGATTTACATGCCACAGTCATGGTGCACTTCCGGCCGCTTTGTCAGCTTGATATATACTAAAAGTGGTACAGCGTGACATTACTGTATGAAGAACATAAATAATTTTCTTTACCCTGAGCATGACTGCCATAGACGTCAGTTTCTGCCCAGGCGGCGCTGGGAAAAGCACCGCCACCAGCGCCCTCATCGCAGCTCTGGCACTAACTGGGTAGTACAAAGAGAGCCATCCGCAAGCGAATGTGTATAGGCCACAATAGAAGTCTGCCTCTTTCATTGGTGTCGAGGCGCGGTTTCCTGGAAATCAAGGACCTGGAAAGCTTCTTCCGCCAATCCACGCTTCAAGAAAGCAAGAAGCTCATCAAAGCGAACAGCGGGTACAGTGCTGAAGAATATTCAGTTATTCCGGCGCTATGCAGCTCTCAAGTACAAGCGAGCATCGCATGACGAGTTCGAGGCAAGCCCTCCGACATCTGTTCTCTAGCGCCTGAATGCGTTAAAATTGGGTATATACGTAATCCGAAGGCGGTACCTACATAGACGTACATAGAAGATCAAGTACGTACCAGCACTTACGTACCAGCATCAAGTACGTACATCGACGATCAATTTACTTAGCTATGCATGTAACGATCAGTGGCACAAAGCTAGCTTTATCAGGAACCAATGGCCCCGGCAATTTTCGCCGTTTCAGTTGCATTCTCCCTTCATATCTCGTTTCCTGTGCATTGGACTGTTTTATTACGCATCCTCAAATGGTCTCTTGATGGTTCTCCTCCGTTTCTTTATACTTCAAATGGGAACACGAGCGTGTCCACTTTTGCGGGGTACAACCAAAGGCAAAACCGTGGCCTCCGAGATAGCCATGGCAATCGCGGAGGCCATGGGCAAAACAAACCTGAACGGGGTTACGACCTGCATTTTGCTATTTATTTGTATGACGCACGTGTTAGCTAGTTAGAAACGGAACTCTGAGCCGTCAAAACGTACGTGCGCGACGCTGTGTGGTGACGACCAACTCAGAATACAGGAGGTCGCGTTGTGCCTATCACGCGTCTTCAGTCTGCCTTTATCTGCTAACTTCGTGTTACACGGCACGCGCTGCGGTCAGAGCGCCTGCTGAGCTTCATAGCCAAGATTACCACAGTTCTCCGTCGGGGCTAGGCAAGAGAACAGCAAACCCACATTATCACACTTTCTAATGCGACCGGCTGCGGAGAACGCGGGTACTTCGCTTACCCAACACGCTCGCAACGGCCCGTATCCAACGCTTCCTCCTTTCTTTTTCGTACGACAACTATGGAAATCGGTAAAACGGAATGTTGTTATTCAGTCCTTTACGTCCGTGGCAATTCACAGCGCAACAGTAGCGTCGATTGCGGCGTTTCTTCGTAGCGTGCAGAGCGGTCCCCTCTGCTGTTTTCGCCATCGTTCCGCGAGTGATTCAGCAAGCATTTCATGGCGGTTCGGTGGCACGGCGAACTAGCGGAGAGAAATTCACTGTTCTTTTTGTGTGTGGTAAATGCGCGAGCACACGCAATATTAAGCTCACTCTTTGTTTCACACTCGCTAGTTGAACCTGATCTCACAGCAGTCTGTGCGAGGGAGTCGGTCTTTGTACTACCCAATACTTATCCGACAGGTGGCGCCAAGCGTCTTGCGAAACTCCAGACTCTGACGCCTAAATTGTTACAAAGTGCTAGTATTCCGACCCGTTATGTCAATTATCCTGTTTTTTCGAACTCAATATATCTAAAATTCTGAAGCAGAATCGCGAGTTGGGCTAGTTGGTTGATGTTCATCGTAAAATAATAATAATAATAATAATAATAATAATAATAATAATAATAATAATAATAATAATAATAATAATAATAATAATAATAATAATAATATTGACTGAAGTAGCCTGAAAGAGCAGCAACCCTTTACCTTCCCTACGAAGTGATAGAATGGCACGTGCAGCCTTGCTTTTTCTTAATGTGGGTGGCTCATTCCACTGTCGTGTACTGGGCCCGTGCTCCTCTATGTGATGATGGCGTCAGGAAGCATACCTTGTTACTGAAGTGTAACGGTGTGCTGCATAGATGCACAGAGACGAATGACAAATGAACACGAAATAGGCAAGGACTTTGCGCATTTTGTTCTGTTGTGATGCTACAATTTGTGCTGAAATGAGACATGCAGAGACGACTTTGACATTGGCAGTTTTTGCCAAGATCATTATATCCTTTATCGTGCTTAAAAGAGAGCGATAGCGTAAGACCATCTCAAGTTAAAACGGAACTTCGGAGCCTGTTACAAAATTTTACAAATGACTCAAGCAAACCGTGCAAAACCTGTTATTAGTAAACTTGTGACCAGTAGACATAATTGCTAAGATTTTCTCTTTGCCTGAAGACGTCTCTACTTTCTGCAGTACATTACTCATTTTGAAGCAAATATTATGAATTGTCATTATGGTACACCATATTTTCAGCTCTCAAATTGGAAAAGACTCAGAGATTTTCGTTCCTGGTAAACTTACTGGCATATGGCGCGCTTCCTGGAGCAAGTTCTCAGGTTGACAACCAAATGAGTCAAGGCAATGCACCAAGACAATATTTCAAGTTGCAGGCACAAGTAAAATGAGTTTGTTTAAGCAACCTTACTAGCAAAGCCATTTCAGCGCTTTTAAGTCTGCCATTATTAGGTCATCACAGCAACTGAACACTTTTGTATTCGCGAAAAAGGAACAATGAAAAAGAGGACGTTTTCAATGTTCTTACTTCTGCTATTGATTTGTAAACTGCTATATTTAGAGATTCTTGTTCTTATTTGCAGGATATTTCCGCGACATCAGTGGAGCCTACGACAACCTCTTTAGGATACTGGCTGGTATGGTCATTGGTATGGCGGTCGTGTTTCTGGTGTCCGTGTGTTCATCAAGGAGGTGTGCGTCACACCCCACGGACGACGTGCACGAGGGCTAAACCTGCATCTGCTAGTGCACTTGGATTGCACTATCGCCTACCTGATCGTTGTGAGGACGAAATTTACCGAAAATTTCGGAAACTGTGCTGTTTAATTTCGATCTCATTCAGATATTCTACGAAATAAAATAGTATATTGCCCATATCACTGCCTACCCGTCCACTGCCAAGCCGAAATAAAAAGAGTCAGAGGCGTGTAATCAAAGCACAAGAGCTGCCCGGCACTAAATTTACCAAGGCAAGTACGTGCAGTCGACATAACTCAGTGATCTTGCTTTGAATCGGAACGTTAAAAAAACATAAGAAAAAAGACATGTGTTTTTAAGATGAATACGTACCAACGAGCTCGCATCCAAACTCTTCTAGATCATCTAGCCATGTGAGCTCCTGTTTAAAGAGCTGCGGCTTCACGTTTTACTCGAAACAGAGTTCATGAAAAAAAAGTTATATTCTGGGTATATGAATACAGCGAGGTAATTGATGACACCCTAAAAATGATGATATTTTCAAGTCTTTCATAAATAGTTCACCTTGTTTAATGTAGCCGCAAATAATTAATTTCATTAAAATTATGCTTTAAATGAAAATTTGCATTTGAGTTATTTTTAACGCGAAACCAGTTGCGCTGTTGTTTTTTTCCTGATACTAAACGAAGTCAAGGAGCACGCACAGCCAACAGCTGGCTCACAGCTTCCGTGTGTATAAGAGAACGAATGCTAAGCAAAAAAGCCCATAGATGCCATATCACATTTGAAATTTTGGCAAGCTGGCAACGTTCAACCTAAAACAGCCCCACTTTTTAAGCAGGCATGCGAAAAGACACGTAGCACACGCCTACAACCATCTCAACTTATCACAGGTAGACAGAAGAAGGCTACATACTGCAAAAACCACTCTCTCACAAACCTGCCCTGTGCGCAAACATCTTGCCACCATAACCAAAAACTTTCAGACAGCAGGGCCAACTTTTCAGTCTTATCTACCGTACAACCAATAAACCTTTCAAAAACCATCCGAACGGAAATTAATTCGCCATACATTTTTCCACAGAAATGCAGTTCGCTTTTTGAATCAATAAAAGGTTTGTCTCTTCATTATTCCATGTCTCTTATGGTGTTTTTCGAGTTGGTGTCCTATGTAGGAGACCGCATATATGATGAAGAGATAACTGACGCATAGACAATCTCCCTGTTTGTACCCGCCATTGGGGTCTAATGGTTATGGTGCTCGACTGCTGACCCGAAGTTAGGGGATGGAATCCCGGCCGCGCCGGCGGCATTTCCAATGAAGGCGAAATGCTTGAGGCCCGTCTATCTACTTGCACTTAGGTGCAAGTTAAAAAACCGCAAGAGGCGAAAATTTCCAGAACCGTCTACTGCGGTGTCCCCCCAATGACATCGCGGTTTTGGAAATTTAAACCCCCACAATTATTATTATCATTTCGCTGTTTGTGAACAAAGCAACAATGCCCCATCTGGTGTGGGATTTCCGGTACGGCTTAGTCATTGAACTGGGCGGTGTTGGCCTAGTGCGATTTTTTACGCCGCTCAGTTAACTGAGACAATCACTCGGCGCCGGTTAGAATGATGTGTAGCGATTTCCTGCGCAGTGGAAATTGTCATTTTTATTCAGTTATTTTTACATGCTGCAGTGCCGTTGAGGCTTTGCAGGAGTGGGGTATCACGTCGCATATCAAATGCAGGCAAAAAGTCACGACATCGCAATTCAAGAACCCCTCCTGGTAAAGCATTCCAGCGTACAGTTATTGAGGAGAAAACTGTATTTGAGCATATGAGTTCTAGTTTCAGATGTTAAAAGAGTCAGACTGTAAGAGATACAGGCAGAGGAAGGATAAGCTAAGCTAACGTCAAAAAATTCATGCGCGACGGGCTAATTGCACAATGCAGAAACGTTAAACATTCAGTGTGGCGACGTGCTCACAATGGCGCAAGGTTAGGAATAGAACAGTTAGAGGAAGGTCAAAAATCACCGCCATATCCAGGAAGTGAATGATGTTAGATAAGCTTGCACGGAGATGATCGGGCAACCCGCGAATCCTCTGTAAACATTCCTCTACCGTCATTATATAGACGTGACAACATTGTTATATATACATTAGCCCTCTTCGCTTGGGCCTCCCGGGCTCTCACCGCAGAGTCTTGGCGGCGAGCCCGAGCTGGTGCTGCGTTGCGAGCCCGCCGCGCTGCTGCCTTGGCTGGGGTGTTCATGCTGCGGAGCGGCAGCGAACAGTGTTCACTGAGTGAGCTCCCGGCGAAGAGAAAGGAAGCGCGCCAAACGCGAGCGCCAAACGAGAGGTGAGGGCTTCTGTTCACTGAGTGAGCTCTCGGCGAAGAGAAAGGAAGCGCGCCAAAGGAGTGGCGCGGCCCTCGCGATCACCTATCTAACTGTACAAAACAGCGCTAAAAGACGGGACGAAGAAAGGACAAAAACCACGGCGCTGACTAACAACCGAATATGTCTTATTCTTCCAGTCCGCATGTATATACTCTGCCACAATCTCAAGAAAACCGAAAAGCAAAGAAACAAAGACAGAGATGATGATTTGCCTGCCCAGAGGTCTGAAAATCCTCAATCGAACAGAAAAATTACCTCCTTCGGAAGGAGGGAGATCGAGGGGAAGCTGACACATGCCTCTCCGCCGTTATAGATATGATACGCTTCAGAAATGACACGCGCCCGTTCATTGTGCGACTTTGACAGGAATATCGAATCTTTAAAAGATGGCTGGCAACCACATTCATAATAGTGAAGATACATTAGACTATCTCTGGCTTGTTTAAGGATGTTGTTCGCATGCTCGCGCATGCGATCATTAGCACCCCACCCCGTTTGACCAGCATAGTAACGCCCGCATGAAAGAGGTATCTTATACACGACACTATCACAGTGTTACCACAACACTATAGCACTACCACAGCACTATCACAAGAACGTCCGTAAACAAGACAGAGTTAGTCTACTGTCTCTTCACTGTAATTAATGTGGTTGCCAGCCATCTTTTAAAGATTCGATATTCCTGTCAAGTACCGCGATGAACGGGGGCGTGTCATTGCTGAAGCGTATCACATCTATAACGGCGGAGAGGCAGGGGTCAGCCTCCCCTCTATCTCCCTCCTTCCGAAGGTGGTAATTTTTTTGTCCGATTGAGGATTTTCTGGCCTCTACGCAGGAAAATAATCATCTTCTTCTTATTTCTTTGCTTTTCTGTTTTCTTGAGATTGTGGCGGAGTATATACATGCGGACTAGAAGAATAAAACACATTTGGTTATTAGTCAGCGCCGTGGTTTGTGTCCTTTCTTCGCCCCGTCTTTCAGCGCTGTTTTCTACAGTTAATCATGAACCAATCAGCTCAAATGCGTACCTTATTGCTGTCACCTATCTAACTAGCGCACACGCCGAGGGTAGTGTGCGCCGCCTTGAGCGGCGACGCACCATCTAGTGAGCATTCTTTGAAATCACTGGAGAGAGCGCAACTGCGCCTATCAACGTTTGGCGGGGCCAATGAGAACTAGTGTACACGCCGCCGACGGAAAAGGCGCGAGCATAAGAAGCTTGGCGAGCAAGCTCCTAAAATATCTGTCATATCTACGGCATATAAAATGGATGGCTATAGACTGTACAGACTCAATCTTGTGAATATACTTTCTCTGAAAAGGGTTCCATACTATAGGCCTGCCTGACTGCCCAAGCGGCGCTGCGAAAGCGGTGCTAAAAAGCGCCCCCTACGATAGGTTCGTTGGCTTCGAGTAGTCAGACTGGCGGCCGCATGCAGCAGTAAGCTCAGATGCACAATGGAGCCGCCGCTGTCGGTTGTGCTGCGCTTTGGATTTCGACCAATTTCTGGCGTGGCTGAGTTCTTCAGGCCAAGCATTCAGCGCAAAGGCAAGAAGCTCGTCAACGCCAAGTATGTTTACGACGTGCAGGAGATTGAAGGGACCTCTATGACATACTGCCGCTAGTAAAAAACACACACAAGAGAGACACGAACAGGACGACAAATGGTCTCTCTTGTGTGTGTGTTTTTTACTAGCGGCAGTATGTCATACAGCAAGCAATACAAACTAGGCCAAGAAGAAGTTCTCCTCAAGTATATTGAAGGGACCGTTTCGGCGCGCTGCAACTCGCAAGTGCAGCGAATCTCATACGACGTTGAACTCGAAGTAAGTTCTAGGAGGCATGCTCGCGCGATTAGCGACAGTGCATAAACTAAGAGATTGCTCTTAAGAAAGCCGAAATGGTTTGCATTACACGACGAAATGGAATCAAGAAAGGTCCAGTGACGCAGGCTAGCCGTCGGCGGCCCGAATGAGCGCATTCGCGCCGTGTGCCGTTTTCTGCCGCATTCAGTCGCAAACACACATTTGCACCATGCCCGGTCGTAATTTTCAACGTTTGCTTCCAGGGAATTCGTCAAATTCTCTCAGCGTGCAGTGGCGGTCGAGGAGCGACGGCGCGCAAATTTTGTTGTTTTGCGAAGCGGGGTTATTGTCCGGAAATTAAAAGTGGCGCTTTTCTGCGCCCCACAGTGAGCACGGCTCACAGTACAGGAATAAAACGAGGAGCTAGCGGGTTAGGAGGCGCACTACAAATAACGAGCTTCCTTCCACATTTTAGCCTCACCTAGACGAGCCCACACTGCTTCCTCCTGTGGCCAGTGCATCGATTCATGGTTTGAGATTTTTTTTATTGTTGTACAAAAGTGATGTTTAGCGGAAAATCCCCATCCGCCTCATTTTACTTACGTGGCGTGTTAACCCTGCCAACTTTAAAGATAACGCTAGCCGTTTTTTGTTGACGTTTGAAAACGTTTGCCATGGTTCGACCACCCACACGGTAAATATTTCTGACCGAAACAAACAGCAAGAAAAGGCAATTGAAGTAAACAATGAAAACAAAAGGAAGCAAGAAGTGATGTAATTAAAAAACAAAGTGAAGGAATAGAATGAAAATTTAAGTGTAGGTAGTACAATGCAGCAGCCAATATTTCATAAAAAAAATAAACGAAACTTTGCTTTCATTGATGCTCAATACAATGATGAATTGTTTACAGAAGCCGTCAGGACTGCACACAGAGAATATCTCGAAAAGTAATCAGCACGTTACGTAGCACACCGCGTTTTTCTCGTGTACTCACTTCACGCGTCGCACGGCACGTATCCAGCGGTTCCGTCGCTCCACTTCGTACGGCTTTCCAGGGAGCCGGTAGAACCGCACATTAGAATCCTTACCCTCATGTTCGTGGCAATTAACCACGCAGCAATAACGGCGGCGACCGCGCTTCGGGACCGCGCGGTGCTCAGAGCCGTCGCCTGGTCCGATTGCTTTCGGCACGGTTTCTTGAAGCAGGGATCGCTCGTCAAACATGTCAGGCTTTGCAGGCATAGCGGACAAGTTTCTGCGTACGTTTTAAGCACTTTTTGAGTCTGAAAACTACGCGCAAAATTAAATAAAACGCTCAAAGCAAGTGTGAACTGTGTAACTCATTCGTCGGCGTCCATTTTTGACTACCCAACCAACTTCGGCGCGGGCCACTAGGCTCCGCCACAGTACTCAAAACTTAAGCGCGTCAGCCCTATACACGCGTATTAAAGAATTGGCCAGATAAGTGCTTTTTAAGTAAGTAGATTAGTATCTTGGGGAGCCACTCGAAGTGTCCGTTGAAGAGAGCCGAGCTTCTTTAATAGTTTACTGCATATTCTTTCAATATGTTAACTCTCTGAAATGTTGCGGGTGAAAAGGAGTCCCGGATATTTATATTCCCTTACCTTTTGTAGTATCGCAAGCGTATGAGAAAATAGAAGGTGTTATGTGCCTTGTAAACGGCAAAGGCGCAGTTTTGCTGAAGTCAGTATTCATTTGCCAAGTGTTCCAACATGAGCAAAAGTGTGAAAATGCATCGTTCAGAACAAGATGATCTTTAGGAGAAATAATTTCATGATATAGCACGCAATCGTCAGCGTGAAGATCCATATTAACAGTTGTGTTCAGTGGTGAGTCATTAATGTAAAAGAAAAAGAGAAGAGAGCAGAGAACTCTGCCCTGGGGAATACCGGAAAAACCATTAGCAGTGTAGGAGTCAAAACTTTTATAGGAAACATACTTAATGCGGTGAAGAGGCAGCTAGCTATCCAGTAAACAAGTGTAATATTATTAAGGATAAGGCTAAATTTGTGTGGTAAATTGGGATTACCAACAGTTTCAAAAGCTTTCGAAAAATCATTGAAGAGTGCATAAACCTGTGAGCCAATATCGAATGATTTAGCAGTGTTATGAGTTAATTCCAGTAGTTGTGTTACGGTGCCGACACCCCGATGAAAACCATGCTGGCAATAACTATGTTGGATTCCAACTAGTTCATTATATTGTCACCAGGCTAGGAGATAGATGCTAGAAGATACAGGGGCGAAGATACAAAGCAGGTTGTTTACACTAGAAAAAATGGCTGATACAACAGAGCGCGCGCACACCGAATAACTTCGTTGCTCTTAGGCTGGCCACTAACTACAGTTGCCAGTTTACCTTGCGTCAACTTTCCCCTCTCAAAAGCGACCGGCCCGGTCGGTCGGTTGAGCTGCTCGAGCACAGCACTATGTAGAAAGGTGGTTGCGTGAAGGAAAAAAAAATAGGCACTCTAGTGCACGACGCGAAGTGGTTGCGAAGTGTCGCTTATCACTCGCGAGCGTGGTGCAGCTTCTTCCGTACTTCGTGGACAACCTCGGCAGGTGGACGTCTTCGGCCTTTCCTTCACACCGAAACGAAAGGGTGAAAACATAATGTACTTAGAGGACATGAATAGGCTTTTCAGGCTTGAGGACCCCTCTGACTGAAGCCAAGAAAGTTGCCAGACTGCCTCGCGTCAATATGTTTTTGTATAATATGTTCAAGCATTTTACAAGATTAGGAGGTTATGGAGATCGGTTGGCAGTGCGTTAACATTTGCTTGTTACCCGACTTGTATAAGAGTACTCTGAATGAGAAGCCACAGGCGCTGAACGTCACCTCAATCACACATGTTTTTAGTAGTCAAGAGTTCGACGAAAGTTCGTCTGGTTAGGTATCATGATGAGGATGAAGATATCAAAGTAAGAACACAGTGACTCTGCGTTTTCACCTTGAGTTGGCCAGTAACCGCTTCTTCATCCACACCTGTTGTAAGCTGCCTAAACCGTGCTAGTAAGATGCTTTCAAAAGTGTAGACGCAGCAGGCAGCATAAGGGTAACATATGCTTGCGTCGGTCAGTGGCGTAGCCAGAAATGTTTTGGGGGGGAGGGGGTTCGACCGTGCTGTATGTATGCTCATGCGTGTGCCTGTACGCGTGCCTGCATATACAGGGTGCCCTAGCTACCTCTAGCCACAGTTTAAAAATATGCCGACGTACTCTATGACACTACGCGACGAAATGCTGGTTGCTGACTATTGCCTGGCGTACGTCACACAATTTTTTGCGTTATTCTTAATGAAAATTAGCAAGATGTGCATCAGTTCCAAAAACACATTTCCTAACTTTCTATGTAATACATATTAGTGTTTTTCCACTTAATAAAGATGCCCGCGAAATACAAGAAAAATATATCACATAACGTGCCCGCCTGCGCGCCTATGCGCACCGTGATTTTAGGGCTCCCTAATATTCCGTGTACGTACGATATGCTTCCTTCGCTGCGGATTATGAGAACGATAAGCAGATGTAGCGGTTATCACTGATGTTGCCGGTAGCAAGACGTGCGTCATGGTAGCGCACCCGGCCAAATATTATGGGCGTTTTCACATGGAACTTTAGGAGCAGTGCAATACGGTGCGCAAGCGGGATGTCAAGTGGTCTTTTTTTGTCGTTCGTGGGCGTCTGTAGTAAGTGGAAGAAGACTAATACTTAATAGACAGAATGTTACAAAATGTCTAACCGGGCCTTTTGCAAACTGATCTAGAACTTTCTCATTGGAATATTTCGCCCAGCTTTGTTGCTTCAAAAGTTAGTTATTTAAACTAGGCTAATTAAGCAATTAAGAGGAACACAAAAATGGTGTGACGTTCTCAAGGCTGGTGTCAGCAAGCTCAGTTTGGTCGCGTCGTCATAGAGTTCGTCGGCGTAATTTTAAACTCTGGCCAGAGATAGCTGGGTGCACCTCGTATACATATGCGAAGTTGAAAAATTTTGTGGGTGGTCTGAACCGCCTTTCAGAATTCCCTCCTGGTTGCGCCAGTAATGTCGGTGTCATATAGGCAGCACTTTTATAGCAATGGAGTCCGGTCGCGATACATCGCGGTCTATGGATATGACTTCGTGTTGTTGAGATGACGAATGACCTACCCATAAAGTTCACGAAGTGAAGTCATCAGGCCGGTACCCTATAGAGTACTCTATAGATGCTTTGAGCCTTCAAGGTAATCCACCCAAACTTATAATCTACGCTCAGAACGAAAGCTTCGTCGGTCTGTATGCGACGACGTCTATCGGGGCCAATATTATATTCTCATGGTCACGCAGTCTGCCTGCACAGCTTTCAGCTGTTCGTAGCGACGTAAACCTACTCGTGTACATCGTTCTCATTAATAAAATATATATGTACGGCACTGTATTCCAAAACACACAATAACCGCGGGAAGCTCCAGAACCGCAACATACACAAAGCTTACGATTTCAGCGCATTCGCATCGGTGTCGCGAGTGGTGCTTCAGACAGTGGACATGCAGCGCCGACGCTGCTGCCTCAGGGTCAAGTTCGTAATAAATTTCCTACACTTATTTCTTTTATTTTATTGATTTCAACATACTGCAGGCTTGATGAGCTGTCGCAGGAGTGGAGGTTGTAAACATACTGCAGTAATACAACATAAAATGTACAAAACATGTGTCCTTTCATGTGTCCTCGTTCATTTTGCGCTGTGCAAATATGTCGATTCTAAATCACCAGCTAGCCCAAGCTGCCGTTCTATGAACTAAACATGAAGATCAATTATCAGTAACGTACAAAATGAATTCAGCAAGTAGTAAAGATCTCACATGTGTGGGTAAAGCATTCCATATTTTTATAGTGCGCATAAAAACTGTATTTATACGTTATTCGAAGGTCGCAGGTTCGGTCCTTGCCCGCGGCAAGTTATCTTTTCGTCCACTTTTCTTTCTTCACATTTACCTTACATTTACTACAAACAACATCCCCTATACTTTCCTTGGCATTATGGTCTGTTAGTGCTGATTAATTTCTATTTATACGCATTAGTCCTGTGATTCAATAGGAGACATGTTCAGCTCATGATGTTGTCTGATGGATGTTCGCTTAGTGGGTGTGATGTAGTTGATTAATAAAGTAAATCGTGGGCAGTAAATGAGAGTGTAAAGAAACTTCAAACATATAACGTCGCGACGAGAATGGAGACTGGCAAGCTGAAGACTATGGGTGCATCTATAGGTGCAGGTGGGGACTAGGTGAAAAATACCTCTCGTAGCGACGATACATGATGCGTATAGGCAGAGTCCTTTATGATTTCTCACGGTCACGAAATTGCCACCTCAGTTTCACATAAAGTCAGCGGCCGCCGCCAGAGGCGCAGCTCTGGATCAGAAGATATTCGGTCACTGTTGTCGTTGTGTGGGACAGCCTTGGTGTTGTAGCTTTCTAAAGTTCCGCGACGTAGCTTCATTTTCACTTAGCTACTTTCAACAACCACCTTCGTAAATGAGTGCTTGAGTGCGTTGTAAGTCTTGAAATGAGTACCTGGGGAAAAAGAGTAACCGCTCGAAACGTGCAGCTCGCGGTGGTGTCAGCCCAAAACACAGAAAAATTCTGGATTTGAAGCGCCCTGTTCAACATATGATCTTGAGGCGCGCTGGTCTGGGAGTCTCCAGATCCATTTTTGATCATCTAAGACATTTAACCGTATAAGAGTAAACGGTAGTGTTTTTCTTCTTCTTTTGTTTTCACCACGAGCGAAATGCGGCCGCCGTGGCCTGGTCTCGTTAGTCTCGGTGCTTTAATGGGTTCCACGTATTAATACTTGTCTCAAATTAAATGCTGCACACTCGAAACAATGCCTGCGCACTCGCAACAATGCCCCAGTGGTGCCACTTATAAAAAGAGGCAAACAAGTGGGCTGTTGCGCCCACAGTCACCCGTAAGAAATTCGCGATTTATTGATTGCGCACAAAACCGATTGTTCGCCCAGCATGGCTGTTCAAGTTTCTGCTAAACTGTGAGAAGTACTTTAACAGGAGATCGATCAATCATTACTACAAGGGCTGGTTCTGTAGAATGACTTGGTTTACTGATAAAAAAATTAACGTAACGCGTTTCGCCAGCTATAAATTTTTCGCCGACTCAATGCCACTTATGAATAATATTTAGAACATTGAAACTGGAAGCGCAGGCATCAATGTACTTCATGCACGCCAATTCAAAATTGAAATCGCCGCTGTCTAGCAGCGGCGGAGCCCACTTTCGTATCTGGCGCTGCGCCTTGTTATTTGTAAACGAAACCATCCGCCGACAAGCAAAATGTCTTCGCCGTCCCACACTTCAGCTGACTCACCTAATACCCCTGTCACACGGCAAATCTAATGTCGTTTAAAACAAATGGCATTAGGCGAACTTAATGTCATTTTACCTGCCTGCTGTCACACGACGAAAACAAATGTCATTTTAAAATGATGACCAGGACCTTAGCCCTCCTGAGCCGTGATGTTGGGAGAAATAAAAAACTATTAAAACTTGCATCTCCCATGCGTGTATCCTCAAAAATAATTTTCTATCACTAAAAAGCCGTTTTACACAATCACAGCCGTTTACACAACTTTTTAAATAATTTTCTATCACTAAAAAGCCGTTTTCCACAATCACAGCCGTTTACACACACAGCCGTATCACAGCCGTTTTACACAACTTGCCACAGCTGTACGACACAAACCAAGTCAAGCCAAGAACCAATCGAAAACCAACATGGCCGGGCGTTGGTACAAAGAACTAAAGCGCGCGAGCATGACTGACACTCCGGCTGCAGAAATGAGATGGCGGCAGCTAACTCGTGCAGTCACCACCTTGATCACCAAAACACGTGCAATTGGACGATCAATCCCCGCGATACGGGCAACAACAAGAGCGCACAAATGAAACATGGCCGGCGTCCAGCCGCTGTAGTTGAGAGTAGCTTTCTTTTAGAAGCGTTCGCGCGCGCTGTTACGTGATCAAACCAGTAACAAGTTAATCTAGTAAAGAATAAGATATTTACGAATTACAAAGGTTACGCATACATAAGTCAACAGTTATCTCCCTAAAAGGTCCCTGGCGTCGAGACTACGCATTCGGTCCGAAATCGAATGCGAATATGCTTCGGGAACTCATTCGACAGGAAATGTCATTTTCATCGAATGGCATTAGTTTCCCTGTGTGACAGCAAACAAATGACATTACAAACGAATGACATTAGCTGTAACTGACATTAGATTTGCCGTGCAACACGGGTATAAGACGACTAGAAGGCGAAAGTCATCTGCTTTTTCTTCTCAGTCGATGCATTGTTCCTGACCCGCCACCCTCTGAAAACTTTCTGTACCTAACATGGTTATTCATTGCCTCCAGAATCGGACGCCTTTCACCTAGTTTTGCACTGGTCAACTGTGAGCACGGCGGCAATCTACAATGTCATGCAATGACGTCATCATGTAACGTCACGTCGTATGTCGTAACTGTGACCTCATGATGTCATAAGGACGTCACAAATTTTGACGATCTGTGACGTCTGGTTCACGTCATATGGGGACGTCATCACATCATGATAAGTTTTTGTATCACTCGTGTAGACGCCGAGGGGAGACGCGGATGTGGGGCGCCTCTCATTTTTCAGTTTTGATGAGGCACCTAAGGCTTTCGCCTTCAAACCTAGCAGATGCACAGAAAGCACCACAACCAGCATCTCGTGCCGGACCACGCAAGCTTTTCGGCCTGCGAACGATGCCCTTTGTGGAAGAGTGGCGCCGCGTTGCGGCAGCTTTGTGCAGCGTACGAAGCTGCGCAATAGCATGGCGGCGAAGTTCCGTGACCATAAGAAGTATTAAAGGATTCTGGTATAGCTTTCTTCTGGACAGACAGGCACACAGACAGACAACGACCTTTATTGGATTCTGAGGAGTTACTGACAAAACCCCCCAAAGGGGGGCCGTTGTAACCGCTGACCGCGCCCAGACATCAGAAACACGGCACTCCGATAGCAACCTCAGGCTGTCCCGAGAGCCCAGGAAAGGGCGGAGCGTTTCTTCTAGACAGATTAAATTTTTGTATATCAGATGTCTTGTGAGGGTTCCATACGACAGAGCCGTACTCGAGTATTGGACGAACCAAAGTGCTATAAGTGATGAGTCTTGTGTTAGCCGGGTGTAGGTTGTAGATGCCCTAGTCTTCTGAACATGACTTCAATGTAATACGACCAAGACAATCTTTAGTGAATGCGAGACCTAGATATTTCTACTGGGACACATTTTCTAGAGCTGGACCATTATACGAATGGGTAAAAGGAGATGGACGAGAACGTTTAGTAAATGAGATGGAAACAGTTTTACGGAAGTTACTTTGCATGTGTCAAGTGTCACACCATCACTGGATAGATGCAAATGAATCATTAAGGATGATGTGATCATTCGGGGTTTTATTTGGACGGTACAAGACGCCATCATCAGCGTACATGCGGATTTTAATGAAAATGTTACGTGGTAGATCATTTATGTACATTATAAAAAGGAGCGGGCCCAATATTGAGCCTTGAGGCACGCCAGACGTCACACCAGAAACAGATTACTGAAAAGACTGAAAGTGTACGTATTGAGACCGATTCGAGAGAAAATGAGAAACCCTGTTGTATAATGCTTCAGTATTAAGCGTAACAGTAAGATTTTTCTAATAGTTTTGAGAGCAACACAGCATCAAAAGCTTTTTTAAAATCAATTAAGATCAGGTCTATTTGGTCGACTACATTGAGAGCTTTGATTGTATCATGAATAAATAGACTATATTGGTTTAGGGTGCTATTACAGCTTCGAAATACATCTGAAGCATCAGATAAAAAAATATTTGACTCTAAAAATTCAATAATGTGTTTGTACAAGTATTTTGCATGAATGCGATAGTATACGCATTGGTCTATAATTCAACAAGGACTGTTGGTTTCCGGATACAGATAGTGGAAGAATTTTAGCGGATTCACCGGTTGGAGGGACTGCCGAGGTTGAAAGGGATTTTAGGAAAATAATAGTTAAAAAGCAACTAGCCCATAATGAGCATCTAGAGACGAATGCATTATATATGCTGTCCGGGCTACCTTTCTTTTTGGAATCTAGTTTGAATATCAAGTTCAATACTCCCTGATACTTAACAACAATGTCGATAAGAGAACTTTGTGACTGCTCTGAAAAAATAGGAACCGCGAAGTTGTGCTCAGTAAAAGCAGATGTGAAATATGTATTTAATACATTAGCAATGACATATGTATATGTTGTATCTGTCATTTATTTCAAAATATTCAGTGGTAGATTCTTTCGCTAGAACAGCGCTCCAGGACTTTTTAGGGTTACTGTTTAACAATCCCGGAAGTGTTACATGGAAGTAAAAATCACGAGTCGCATTGGTTTTCCTTCGAAGTTCCTCCTTAAGAGCAATAAATTGAGCAGCACGTTTAACACGCCGCGAAAGGCCAATTCTTCGCTACAGACGCACTATTTCACGTGTAATCTAAGGTAGCTCTGTAATTGTATTTTTAGTTTTTAGCGGAACAAAGCGCATAAGACACATTTTAACAAAATCCCTATGATATTCGGTTACAGCAATCACATCATCAGAAAGATAATCACTTTGAACTGGCTAAAGAAAGCGCTAAGAACAGCAACAATAGAAACATAATCAGGATGGTTTGTATCGCGAAAAGTGGAATAGACATATCTTGATTTATGTACTGGGCAAGAAATGAGTGCGAATATTGCCTCATGATCTGCTATGTCATCTACTACAGCGCATTCGTAACCACAATCACAGACCCGAGGGCTAAAAAATGTTGCAGTGGCTTAGCTCGGCTATGCCAGAATAACGTAGCATTAGTAAAGGTTCAGCTGTTTGTTCTTAGCATTCCCGATTGTCTAGGATTAGCTTGATTATCATGCTTACTGCTCTTCCAATGACACAAACATGGTATACATATTATGTGGCACTTGTATATTTATTTTTGCCTGGCAACTACTTCGGGATCCGATTAGTTAAGCTTCTCCGCTCTTCTGCGCCGTTGAGCAGCATTTGCGCTCTCCTTCTTCATGGCTAAACCACTCTGGCAAACGCCAGACAGAGGCGCTATACAACGGCTCCAGCGCAGTGTCAGACGGCGACTGCACAGCGAAGGCGAATAGCTGCGCGCACGCCGGCGCCAGTACGTCTACCTCGGCTACGACGTCACTCCTCTGGAAAGCGCCGACCGGCGGCAGCGAGTCGCGCGCGGCAGCGGCGGAGTGCGCGGTAGGTGCCGGCTCCGATGCGCCAGCTGTGTGACATCACTGCTCCTCGCGCATGCACAGCACGGCTCTTGAGGAGCCACGCGAAACTGGCTCGGCTAGGCCAGTGTAGCTAACGCTACAAAAATATCATATCTAAAATCGCCGTGCCTCTTGTGACATCGCCGACTAGGTGCTTTAAACCGGAAATCAATGAAAAGTTCGCTCTTTCTCAGTGCACTTGAGAATCAAAAAACGTCCAATGATAACGACGGCCAGTGTACATCTCGAACGTTAAAATCAACCATATATATGAGATGTGATGCATGTGGCCAAATTTCTTGGATGAACGCTATCGAAGAGACCAAAGCGTCTACGATTATGTTAAGTGGGCGGAAAAAAACATCAATAACAAATGTTACTGACTTAAAACAAACTTTACACCATGCCGACTCAGTTTCCGATGGAGTACAGAGAACTGCAGGTCAGAATGCAAATACAAAGCAATCGCGCCACCTCTGCCTTCAGTTCTGTCGGTTCGTACAACCTGGCAGTGACACTTCAGCATCAGAAACATCACTCTGTAACCACGTTTCTGTGACTCCAATGACGCTGCGGAAGGCCGACAAAGTTGATAACAGGAACT
Organism: Rhipicephalus sanguineus; assembly: GCF_013339695.2. Lineage (NCBI taxonomy): Eukaryota > Metazoa > Arthropoda > Arachnida > Ixodida > Ixodidae > Rhipicephalus > Rhipicephalus sanguineus. Next base: position 206,768,123 of record NC_051179.1, read on the forward strand.
CAGGAAATTGAATAACTGAGCTTCTGGTATTATTATTTAAAATGCGCAGGTTATGAGGAAAGCCCTGGGGAGGTCGTCGAGGATTACAAACCGTAGCTGTAAGAGACGTCTTAATGTCACGATTTTCAGACTCAGTGATGCCAACCGTAGGGTAATTACCCAATTGTAGGGTATTTCCGGAATTTTTCGAGCAGCGTGGGGTAATACGGATGTAATACGATTTTCTCATCAGGCGTAGTGTAATTTCTACTTTTCGCTCGTCATCGATCAGCGAAAAATGCAGACTCTCGACGCCATATCTCCGAGGATGACATTCCTAAAGAGATCCGAAAAATAAACCTTTCTTTGAGTAAAATTGGGACTCTTAATTCACATGTCACCAGCATAGGGCAGAGACGAAATATAATACGTCTCACATCCCTTTGCTAGCACACTTGTTTTTTCGCATGAATGGTTTTTCCACTCCGCGGTCTTTTATTCGTTCGTTGCGTGGAGGGGCTTTTAAATTTCACGACGGCGGACTCTTTCAGTTTATTAAGGTGAAAGCCTTATATGCCTCATGAAATACAAAAAGTGACCGTCGGCGTCAACTCGAGTTATGCAAACAATCAACATGTGATGACGTCAAAGATCACCAATATTTGTGACGACGTCCTGACCTGCTGTAAAATGACGACGTCATCACATGACACCGTCGCGTACAATCACTAGACTAGTTCTTCAAGAAGAGCGCTGCCACTGCATTTCAGTCAAGTATGCCACCAAAGTGCCACGCTGGTGCTTGTAACTGCTTCGCAAAAATACTCCATACAGGCGTCATGTCGGGCAAGGAATCGTGTTACCATACGTAATATAGCGTGGCAGCAGAGTAACATAACAACCAGTCATCACACAATGCTAATTACGCAACGAGTATGTGATTTAGCGCTTCCTACCAGCTGCAAAGTGCTCAGCCATAATTCTTCATCTTCATCAGTCACACCACAATGTACACATAATGCCTTACACACCTTTAGCTTGTGCCACGATTCTCCGAAAAATGACGAAAAATGGCGTAGTGGGAGCTTCGCTACTTCAGAAAAATTGTGATGATTTATGGCGTGGTGGGTACCTTGCATGAGTACTTCTATTAGTTATCCCAAGCGACTCTACAACGGGCTCTACAAAGTCCGCGCTTACAGGTTCCGCTGTGACTGTGCTGCGTGTTCTGCGCAGGCCTGGCGCTTATATTGCGATATCAGTTATATAGACACTCTGGGCTGATTTCTGCGGTCGACGTTGCCCCGGATATATATATATATATATATCCGGGCATGAGAGCCCCGCATGTATGTATTTGTATATATATATACATATATATATATATATATATATATATATATATATATATATATATATATATATATATATATATATATATATAAGGTACAAAGAAAGCTAATGCAAAAGAAGACAATTCGAACCATCGACCCCTCGCTCCCCAGCGCGCTGCGTTGATAACTCAACCATGCGCCATGCATGCGGCGGCGAAATAACGGCGAGTTATTTATATACACCATTTACCGCTGGTGGTAAGCAAATCTCGAAGGATCTTGAGCGTGTTTTCTATCACGCAATGCTCTCACATTTTCTTTCCATTTAAAAGGCATTTTTGAATAAAAGAAATGATAAAAACTGTCCTTGAGACGCGCACGACAAAATGGCCCCTTTCTGTACCCACTCGTGATGTGGGACGAAGAAAAAACAAAGAACACCGGGAACACCATGCGTCAGACGCCTCCCTGTGGCAGGAGGCGCGGAGAGGTCACTCGACGCGCCGCAATTTAAAAAAAATAAATGTCAAAGAGCGTCTGATTCTCTAGTGTCGACACAAAGTCTTGCTCATCCCCCAGAGTGGGCATGTGCCATAATTTTGAGGAAACAAGCAAACAAACGCTGTCGCCGTTTGCAGCGCGTTGCTCAAGCACAAAGACGTAACTCTGACATTTGTTAGTTGACGCTTGTCCTGTGAATACCTGTGCGTTCTTTTTGGGCGTCTTTCTTTGTGCTTCAGAGGCGTGTTTCAAGTATCGAGCATCTTGTCGTTCTTCGTGTGACATTCCAATTCCTTGCTATCGCATTCATTGCTTCGCCCTTGCGGCGAAACTGTGACTATTTTTTTATCGGAACGGCGGTCTCGCACATCAGAGAGTACACTCATTGACGTGCTGCTTCTGAGATCGAGATGACTCCCTTGACACAAAGCATTGAGCCCGCTAAAAAGTCGTAATGGATGTTTGACAAAATAAATACTACGACTTTGAAGGGTATACTGGTTTGTGCTAGTTGGTAGCGATTCGCGGTACAGTTACTTCCGCCCTTCTGATGAACGTGGGGAGAACATATTTTACCCCTGTCCCATATTCTTAAGAGGACGGCATGTAACAACGTCCAAAATCCAATATGTTTTTTTATGATTACCTTAACTTGAAGTTTTTGCAAACAAAGAAGAAGAACGTTACAAACCTTTACGGAACATTTTTTTTTTCGTACAGGAACAGAAACGGAACAGAACTTTTTGTGGTGGAACAAAAATAAAACTGAAACAAAAAATATTTCGTTCCGACACCTTGGTTTATGACGTAGTCATTTGTCCTCGCGGCATCATTCGACGAGAAACCGGAACCGATCCATTATCGTTAAGCTTTCATCTTTCAAAACTAAAGAATCTATCCTTTCGAACGGCCCAAAACTAAAAGGCACAAACCTGAGCATTGGCGAAGACTTCACGCATCCAGTTCGAACTGCACGGAAACAACTTGTTACCTTTGCTAGGAGCAAATCCGTGCCATTTTCATTACGCTTCAAAACCCTGCACATTGGAGGCCAGCAATATATCTTTAACAGTGCGGCAGGAATTGTCAGAGCCGTATCGTAGGGATCATGTCGCCGTCAGCAAGCACGCCATCAGCCCCGTACAAACGCAACAGCAAACCTTTCGATTTCTCTAGTTTACACTAACACAGGTAGTTTTCTTCGCAAGCGCGTGCTCCTGTCTAATCAAATGCAATCATCCGGCAGTAGTGTACTCATATTAACAGAAACATGGCTCAGTGACGACATTTCAGATACAGAGGTACTGGCCGACTTACCGAATTTTAACGTCTTTCGTCACGACCGCAAAAACGCACGTGGCGGAAGCGCACTCATCGCTACTAAAAAAGAACTATCATGCTCTCTAATCAACACATCTTCGCCACTAGAATCACTATAGGTAATGTGCCGTGCCCCTCCCGAAGCTTTAATAGTTGGTGTATGCTATAGGCCCCCTCGAACTGATCCAGATTTTCGCCCGCAAACTTAACGCAATATTATCTCAGCTTACAAATAAACACCCTAACGCACATATTTATGCTTTATGGGGATTACAACTTTCCCACCATTATTTGGCTCAATCAGGCTTCACCAACTTCAGGAAATACTGAAGCAAGGGAATTTGTCGATGTTTGCCTCAACTTTAACCTTATCCAACAGGTAACCAAACTAGAGCACTGCACGGGCCGGATTTTACGGCCCGGGCCCGCTTTATGAAGCCCGAGCCCAGCCCGGACCCGTGGTTCCAAGCGCGGGCCCGGGTCCGGGAGTTCATTACTAAACTAATCCAGGGCGCGCTTGTTCATGACCAGACCTGACCCGAGCCCGCTAGAGGGCATTAGTTGTTGATGATGATTATTAATGATGCCGTGCGCTTTGTAGCGGGCGATCGGACGGAAACTCCGCTGTGTACACTGTACATGCATCGAACTGTTGCTTTGCCTGCGGTGGTAGCTCAGCGGTTAATCTGTTTCGCTGTCAAGTCCTAGGACGCGGGTGCGATTCCCGCGGCATACTGTACCAAGGTATACTGTGCCAAGCTGTCACTTCAGCTTGGCACAGTATACCTTAGACCATGCAATGCATAACGTTGGCGTGTGCTCGAAGGCCCGACTTACCGAGTCCGGCCCGGCCCGCAGCCTCAAACCTGGGCCCGGCCCAGGCCCGCGGCCTCAAGCCCGGGCCCGGACCAGGCCCACGGCTTCAAGCCCGGGCCCGGCCCGGGCCCGCACTTTCACGCCTGAGCCCAGCCCCGGCCCGCCGAAAAACGCTTCGGACCGGGCCGGGCCGGGCCCAGGCTTTCGGGCCGGCCCGGGCCCGTGCAGTGCTCTGAACCAAACCAACGCGCGTCACTAGTGAATCCTCAAACATTTTAGACCTAATACTAACAAATAGCCCCGAAAGCTTAAAATCTATTGCATACCTACGCGAAATCAGCGATCACAAAGTCATTCATACCACAAATAATTTCACCCCAAAAACACGCCCCATCTTATCTTCCGCAAAACAATTCACTTGTATGATAAGGGTAATTATGAAATAATTAATCATGAATTAAGAGATCTCCTGCCGTATTTCGAATTCAATCTCGGTTCCTTTTCTCTAAATGACAGCTGGCTAATGCGTAAGGATATGATAACTGACTTGACTAATAAATTCATCCGCACGGTGAGTTTTATTGCCAATAAAAATAAACCATGGTTTTCCAGAAGCTTGAAAACACTCGAAAATAAAAAAGCGCCTCTTCCGAGCTGCGAAGTATGATGGAAATTCGTGCGCATGGGACAAGTACTATGCTGCGGAAGACGCTTATTATGCTGCAATTAGAAAAGCCAAACAGACATTCTATGACAATGATTTATCTAAAATTCTAAAATCTAACCCTAGAAAATTCTGGGAAGTCATAAACCCGCAACTAACACAGGACATCACGCTTACAAACGATAAAGATGAAGATGTAAGCGACGCTGATTGTGCCGATACCTTTAACATCGCGTTCTCATCCGTGTTCACTAAACAAGCCAACGTACCGCTTCCTACGCCACCTACTATAAAATTACCAGTGATGGCCCCTGTCGCATTTTCCGTTGGTGGCATTTCATCACTCATTGACAAAATAAAACTTTCATCATCTGCTGGCGTAGACGATATTATCTCGAAATTGTTAAAAAATACTAAAGAAATTATTGCAGTGTATTTTTCGATGCTGTTCTCACTGTCACTCGAAACAGGAATTCTACCAGACGACTGGAAGGAGGGAAAGGTCATTCCAGTCCACAAATCAAGGAACAGACAGTCCCCACTAAATTATCGACACATTTTCCTAACAAGCGTCCTTTGCAAAATCATGGAACATGTCATATACTCTCACATAATGCACTTCCTTGACACTAGCAATTTTTTCATTTCTCCCAGCACGGATTTCGTAAATCAATATCTTGTGAAACCCAACTTGCTATATATGTTCATGATCTACATTCAAATCTCGACTGTCACTTTCAGACCGATGCAATCTTTCCCGACTTCGCAAAAGCCTTTGATAAAGTGCCACATAAACGCCTACTACTAAAACTTCACCCAGTTGAACCTGCACCCGAACATTCTTGCATGGATCACACAATTTCTTACAAACCGCTCCCAGTTTGTCTCAATTAAAAATACCCGCTCTAGCTCCCTCCCAGTAACATCCGGCGTGCCCCAAGGATCTGTACTCGCACCCCTCTTATTCCTAATATACACTAATGACCATCCCGGCCATGTATCTTCCCATATCCGTTTATTTGCTAACGACTGCGTCATCTATCGCACAGTTACTAACATATGTGACCAAGCTGCACTCCAACAGGATCTTAATCTCGTGCAACAGTGGTGCGATCTTTGGTTAATGAAGCTTAATCCCACTAAATGCAAACTCGTTTCATTTCAACGCCAGCGTAATCCTTTATCATTCTCATGCCTAATCTCTAATTCCACTATTGAACAAGTTCAATCATATAAATACCTAGGCGTCACCTTATCATCTGACCTTTCCTGGAACGCACACATCGACAACATCATATCATCCGCGAACAGATCCCTCGGTTTCCTAAAGCGTCATTTGCGTCACGCACCACAAGACATAAAACTTCTGGCGGACAAATCACTCATCAGACCCAAACTAGAATATGCAGCGCCCATCTGGAGCCCGCACCAGACATACTTAATAAAAGAACTAGAATCTGTACAATAATCGTGCCACTAGGTCCATTCATTCCTCATATTCATACGACATAAGGATATCATCTCTAAAACGTGACATTGATGTAGCTAATCTTTCTGTGCGTCGCCGCATCGCCAGTCTGTGTTTGTTTCACAAATTTTTCCACAGTTCCCTCAATCAAGCACCTTACATCATTCCACCGACGCGCATATCTCACCGCACGACCCATCCTTATTCAATCGCACGCGCACATGCTCGCACTACTGCTTTTGCTGCCTCATTTTTTCTTCGCACAGAAGTGGACTGGAATGGCCTTCCCCGTGGTACTGCAGTCATCGCGTGTTCATCATCTTTTGCGCACAACATAAATGCATATTATTCGTCATGAAGATCACTTTCTGTAACCTCCATTTGTTAACCCACCGCTTATGTAATACCCCCTCACCGTGGTCTTTAAGGTAATAAAGTGAAGTGAAGAAGTGAAGAAAAGAGCGTCCGATTTGTAGCTGATTTTCAGAATTAATTGTAAAGTCAATGCAGCGTGCTGCGCTATATTGTTTGGCTCACGCGTTCTCAGAAACCTTGACTACCGATCGGCAGGGTTTCTGGCCACACTGAAGAAAGTCACAGTTTCGCCACAGCGGCGAACCAATGAATCGGTAGCAACAAATTAGAATGTTACACGAAGAACGGCAAGCAGTTCGATACTTGCAACGCGCCACTCGAGCGCAAAGAACTGGCGAAAAGAACACACACAGGACGGCCGTGAACTAACAGCGGTCACAGCTTGACACTTGCAGCGCACTGCTCAAACACAAGAAATGACACTCGGTGATGGTGGTAGAAACATTTATTGACAGTGCCTGAACGTGAGGCCCGAGCCCCCTACATAGCCTGTGGGTGCTCCCTCACTGTGAGGAGGCACCCGAAGGACATTCGAAAAGAACGCACAGGTACGCACAGGACGAACGCGAACTCTTACAGTTGGTACTTCTTCGTGCTTGAGCAGCACGCTACAACCCGACTTCTTTTTCTTTAAAATTGCGGCGCGTGGAGTGACCCCTCCGCTTCTCCTGCCACACGGTGGCGTTCGACGCATCCTTTACCTATGCCATCTTCGACAAATCGCCCCGGTGCGCACCGGTGCGATTTCATGAAGATGCCATTAGGGTGCCTTGATGCACGTTTTGATGCACGTTTCGTCCGCCTTAGGGTGAGGACAACTACGGCGTCTACCGCGGCGCGGCTGCCATATTTTAGCCCCCGGCGTCTTACCGGCGTCTCACCGCTCAACGGCGGCTGCGCGGAAAGGCATGAGACGCGGGGCAAAAAATGTCGTCGCGGCGGCATCAGCCCCTTCAAAGAATGGCAACGCCCGAAGGGGGGCGCACACATCGAGGCACACTACGTTTACTCCGCGTGCCAGAGCGTCAGTGGGTACAGAAATGGGCCACTTTTAGGGGCGAAGCTCCTTAAGGCGGCACCCGTTCGTCCCTCGTAGTCGTAGTAGTGCGTAACCAGTCGTGACGCTAGTACCAGATCTTGACCTCCAAGGTAGTGCAGGTGGGAGATTTTTCCTGTGCGTTGTTGAACAATAAAAAATTCGCAGCGTGCGCGTTAACTAAAAGCCGAATTCTTCTGTCTCTCATTCCCCATTAGCAGCCATTGGCATGTTCCAGTAGGAAACGTTAGTAGAAGTAGAAGTGTAAGTGTTAGCTAAAAGCCGACTTCTTCTGTGTCTCATTCCCATTAGCAGCCATTGTTTACCTCCAAGGTAGTGCCTGGTGAGATTTCTCCTGTGCGTGATTAAAAAATAAAAATTTTGTTCAAAACGCCGTTGATTGATGGAATAAACCAACGAAAGACGCCAGATGTTTTCTAAAAGCAAAACGAAAGAACGCCAGATGTTTCTAAAGCAAAACGAAAAGACGCCAGCTGCTTAACGAAAGACGCCAGATGTTTTCTAAAGCAATGGTTTTCTAAACAATGAAAATTCACAGCGTACATGTAAAACTAAAGTGAGCTGCAAGTCGGCATAACTCATCGAACCTTTAGTATAAACGCGCCCGATCTCACGTCGGTGATGATGTACTGGGCAGAATTCACGGAAGATTCATGGTTTACCGATGAACCTCCGCAGCTTCGCCCACTCATCGTCATTCACTTCGTGGATGTGCTGTGATTTTTTTAGTGCGTGTCTGAAGGAAAATGTAGGAGCGCTGTCGAAAGCGCGCCCAAACGCGCATCAAGGCACCCTAGCGCGCCCTTCGGGCAATCTCGCAGGTACGCGTACTGAAGCACCTCCGAGCCCTGCGTGCCGTTAGCGCTCAATGGTGTATATAAACAGCTCGCCGTTGTTATGCGAAGGGTCGTTAACGAGTTAGCGAAGGTTTGTTAGCGACGGGTAGAAGGTTTGAATCCCGGTGGCGCGCTTCGGAAATTTTGTTTCTTCTGATTTATTTTTCTTTGTGGCTTTTGTTTATATACATATACATATACATATCCGAGAATGACGGCGAGCGATGGCAATGGCGTCAGCGACGGCAAATACTGAGTGCCCATATAATTGCTATCCCAATAAGAGGTGCAGGGCCACTTTAAGGCAGCACGCGCAGCTTAACACTTTGCACATGGTGTCAATGGTGATGACGTTTAATTACGCCAGTGCGCTTTGTAAAGGCGGACACGTGCTGCGGTTACATGCTTCTGCCATTTAATATTTTTTTTATTCGTCTAAACGGCACTCCGCGTACTATGTGACGCATGCACAGCAATTTTTCCGAACGAGCTCCCATTCCTGGCGTGGCTCCGTGGTAAAACTGCCACGCAGTAGGCCATGGTTCGATTCCCTCGGACGTCCTTGTTTGAACGCCCAGTCTTTTAGTTTGATAGCAGTCTAGGACGAAATGTTGTAGACACCGACTTGGAATTTTGTCTTGATATCTTGTATTTCGCGTTTACGATGAAATACCTTAAGTTTTTAACACGAAAGTGTTTTATGCCGGGGTCCACCAAGACTTCAGTGACGTATTTCCGTGACGGAAATGACGTAGAAAAAATTTAAACGATCAGATGTCAAAGAAAAAAACTTCCATCAACGGGCATCGAACCCACGACCGCTCGGTCCGCAACAACAGATGCCGGGCACACTATCCACTGCGCCACGGCCACAGACTCTGTAGGCTTTACAAACGCGCCTTTTATATCTACCACTCTCCCGGTCGGCGCTGTGGTGTTGCCCTCTGGGAGCCGTAAAGTAAAGTAATTCGTCATTACAGTGGCCTCGGCGATTAGCACCTGCAACGCGTTACACGTCCGTCCCATTGGGCACGTTTTCAATAGAAGTTCAATTTTGTCAATGCCTTAACACACCACGAGGTGGCGATCTTAGACCAAGCGTCGTAAAAGTGTCGGCATCTCTGCGACGCGTGACTGCCTCACCTAGCTCTAACACCGCGTTCACCGCTGACGTGCTCGCCCCGAGAAAAATCGCGGCTGAGCTACCGGGGCCGCAGGACGCGCTTTGCGTTTCCCTCTAGTCCGGCAGTGGTGCTCAGTCACATTTTAACATTCGTGTTATTCCGATTCCTATGAAGGAGGGATCAACCATCTTTTTGTTAGCTCATGTGCCACATGTGCACCATATGGGCGTAGAACACAGGCAATACTCCCGCTACTGCAAGGAACACACGATACTGAAGCATGATTCCTAGGACGCCGGTTTCAGCGCGTGCAGGACGTGTTAGCTGATGTTCAGAGCACACAAGCGAGTTAGCGTAGCCACTTTCAGGGAGACTCGAACGCAAATGCTGCATGTCAGCCGCGAAGTCTTCCTGCTTTTCGCAGAGCCTCTTCGCACGGCTCACAAGAGAGGCGACTGCGCACATTTTGTGGGAGGCAGGGTGCACCGAATTAAAACTTGGCTTCAGGTTTCTCTTTGAATCTGACAATCAAGACCATATGTATATAGCGGGAGGCAGCGTAAGGATACAAATTACACTGCAGCACTACCCGGCGTCAAACGCGCGTCCAATCGCGGCCGCTCTCTTCAAGGACGAAAAGGTTACGAAGAAGAAATACAAAATGAAGCATGGCGCCGTGTGCTGTGACGAGAAGAGAGGCGCCGCTGCATCGGCAGCTGCCATGCCAGTTTCCGAGAGAAGGTCTCTACTACTTATTCGCAGGCACCTCAGCGTCACTCTAAGTCGTCATTCGATAAAGTAGAAGCTTGTGGTTGTGCCACTTTTGAAGTATAGCCAAGTGGAGGCGACCTGAGTGTTTTTCGCGTACCACCGCTGCGGCGGCAGCAAGTTGGAACGAGGCATGTGTTTCTTGCATCGCTCGGATAACGCCGAGGATACACCAACTTGCTCTGCAGCATGGAGGCTCGCCACAAAAGCGCAGTGCGTCCTCGAGGACGGAGCTTACATTTGTCTCTTAAGTTGCAACCAGCTATGGAACGCACCTAATCGCAATGACGGCAACTTCTCGCATGTATAAACACGTGGCTTACACCGCACTTTAATAGTAACACAGCAGGACGATTGGCGCCTTCGTCTTGAGTGTGAACAAGGCTCTCGTGCGGGAGCCGACAAGCATTTGATTTGATAAAGTTTCGCGGCCGGTGCCCGTTTTTATTTATGGTATTGTACGTTCCAGACCGGGCAGCTTACTGCCCAGATATTGAATTTAAGATTCTTGGCTAATACACATATTGATGGACAAAACACTAACTATATATACACTAAGTCTTATCTAGGTTAGTGTATATTCTTGATAAGTGGCCTACAAAATTCTGGGCGCAATGTTGGCCAATAATCGCGTAGTATAACAATCGCAAACATTTGTCACAATATGCACGCGAAAACACCAAGTGAGAAAGACGAAGAATAAATGAACTGTGTGTGTGTGTGACCTCGGCTCCAAGAGATGCCTCCATTGACCCCGTGTCAACTAATGGTAGGCGTTCTAGGTTGACTGTGGTGCACGCCTTCAAGTGCTGTACGCAGTGGTTGCCAGAGTACGTATAAGAGGCGACATCACTCTGGTCGGGCAGGAACCCTTGAAGTCATCCAAATCAATGTCGTATACAAAAATCGGTACGTCGCCCATGCCGTCGTCATAAGCCTTTCGCATACGGGTCTGCAATTCTTCGGGTCCCGCGAAGGTGGCCACCTGCATGTGAGGGGATATCGCTGCGCTCACAAGTTGCAAACAATCATACACAGTGAGAAAAGTCTAGTGAGAGCTCTCTCTAAGCACACTTGCGGAAACTCTGTCAAATTGGAAGACTACTTCCAAAATGGCTGAGTGAGGGAAACGGCCATCATTATGTTTAATTTATGTGGAAACAGAAGGCTCATATTTTCACAGTACGAGCTGTTCGGAGCTGGTAAGCGTCGAAAAAACCAGACCACGGCCGGGCTAGAGTGAAATACGACGCCCCACGAGTCATACCTCTAGCACGGCCACGATTTCTCTCGGGGTGAGCGTAAACGGCAAACGCAAAAGCCCCTGAACGCGGTGTAACTACCAGGCGAGGCGGGCGAGCATCGCAGAGGTATTTTAGATTCTCTTCTGTCCAGCATTCCTCCCCTGCGATGCTCCTTTCTCCTCCGGGATTGCGCAACGAACCTGCGGCTCCGCGCGCGATACTGCGAAGGGTTACAGGCGCGACGGTAAGCGCTGCATACTCCGCTGGGGGGCGCCACTGTAGCTCCGCGGTATAAATGACGCGCGCGCGTCATGGAAACCGCTCCCCTCATGGAAACCAAACGGTAAATATAACGGTAGCTACGAACTTCAACTTAGCGGAAACGACGAACTTAAACTAATGGGAACTTGCGTTGACCCCATGCTGCTTCGCATACTACTCTGTTCCCTACGGGAACATGGTGTAATTTTTTAAATATGAATGGATGCTGTCAGCAAGGCCGAGGATTGTCATAAGGTCACCACCTCGCGGTATTGATGCGTTGACAAAATTACACTTCTATTCGAAACGCGCTGACTGGGACAGGCGCAGCAACGGCGCCTTGCCGGAGCTAATCGCGGAGGCCAGGGTCATGGTGCATTACTTGACCGCTTCCAAATGACGACATGATCCCGCTGATCGAAAGCACTGTGAGAGGAAAGTGTGAGAAATAGAAGGCGCGGTTGTGAAGCCTCCTGAATGGGGGACGGTTGCGCAGTGAATAGCGCGTCCGGCATCTGTTGTCGCGGACCGAGAGGTCATAGACTTCCGTTAACAGAACTTGCAGAGCGCTGCTCTTAGTCGCTCGTTCCTGCGTTGAGCGTCGTCATCGTTGGCGTCGGCGTAATCAATAGAGTGAACAAAGGACGTAAGAGAGCGAAAGAGAGACTGCCCCAAGGGGTTTTCCGCTATGAGAGCCAGCGAGCCGCTGTTTTAGCGTCTGCAATGTCTGGTTCCTGCTCGCGCTCCGCACTGTTAGCGCCTGAAATGCCTCATGCCTGCTCGCGCTCGTTGTGACAGCGTAACTCATGTCTCTCGCACACGGGCTCAGAGAAAGGGCCCTTCATAGTCCGGCGGAGCGTTCGCGTCAGCCAGCGGCGGCGGAAGCGATCGCCGCCAGGTTCACCACGTTACGTTGACGTAAAAACAAGCATTCTACACTCTCACTCGCGCCACCACGTCGCCTTGATGCATGAGCATTTGCTCAACTCATCGCAAAATCAAAACACCTAAAAAACTGCGCTCCGAATTCACATTAGACAGTATCGTAATCGCCGGTGAATATTTTTCTAGTTTTTTGTTTGCGATCTGATCAATTGCGTTTTTTCGACCTCATTTCCGTGACGGAAAGACGTCACAGAAGTCTTGGTGAACCCCGGCATAAAACACTTTTGTGTTGAAAATTCAGGAGCCCTTCCCCGGTCGGGGAAGTGGGAGCTATTCGCTTCTCGTGAAATCAAGCAAATGTAACAACGATAACAAACTACTTTGTTGGATTTAACATTCATTACTTCCAACTACAGCCCACATTCCAGTATAACGCAGATCGAACATGACATAGCACTTGTGCCATTAAATGTACGTCGTTCCATTGCTCATTGTTATCTTTATTCCATAAATATCGCTACAGCATCAGGCCATCTCCCTTACCATTGGAAGCGCCTTCTCGCATATCACGCCGCTTGCATAATCAATATAGCATTAAACGCATATGTGGACGAACTAATGCTTTGAATTCATCAGCACTTCCCCGAGCCATTGTTTTATGGAATGATCTTCCCGAAAATATTGCATCTATGAGTAACCATCAAGCATTTCTTGAAATAGTGCCATGTCGTCACCATTACTTCTTTTTTTTATTATTATTCGCGAAGTCTTCCTGCATTCATCTTTTGCGAGTGCGTGTGATTGGCGATATTTTTTTTTTTCATGGAATAAGAAATGATGTTCCTCTGCGTGAAAATGCTTTGCACTGTATACATACATATATATATGTGTATATATATATATTTGTTTTTTTTTCTGTTGTTATTTGCTGTTTTTTTTGCCGTGTGTAAAAAGAGGAGAATGAGAGAAAAAAAAGTTCTCTAACTGCACTGTACCCTATTTATTTCTATTTTTTCTCTTGTTATTTGTTTCCCTGTATGTGTTGATGTATTTTTGGGATATTTTGCTTTGTACTTGCTCCCCTTACTCAATGCCCTATTGGGCCCTGTAAGGTATCATGAATAAATAAATAAATAAACATTTTCCAAACGGCCACTCGAAATGTCTGTCTGCTAACGCCTTTAATTTTTAATTGAGTACCGTTCATTCTGGCGTACCCCAAGGTTTTGTACTTGGCCCGCTCCTTTTTCTCATTTATTTTAATGACTTCACTGAATGCGGTAAACTTAACATTCACTTATTTGCCAACGATTGTGTAGTAGACCGAGAAATTACTGACCCAAATTACGGAAGAATTCCTCAAAATCAACTCAGCTCCATCTAACTGGTGTAAAGCCTGTCTAATGGAACTGAACAGTACTAAATGTAAAGTATTACCCGTCTCCCGCAGATCTTCTTGCTCCATTTTTTACTTGTTTGACAACTCCGCTCATCAACGCATAACGTCCCACGTGTTCTCATAACTCTTACCTGGTCCGTTTGCATTAACGAAACAATGAGGAATGCGTTAGGTTATCTCCGACGCAACTTTTTTTCTGCTCCTGTCCCTTTAAAACTCCTCCGTTACAAAACTTTAACATAATAATAATATCTGGGGTTTAACGTCCCAACACCACAATATGATTATAAGAGACGCCGTAGTAGAGGGCTCCGGAAATTTCGACCACCTGGGGTTCTTTAACGTGCACCTAAATATAAGTACACGGGCCTCAAACATTTCCGCCTCCGTCGGAAATGCAGCCGCCGCGGCCGGGATTTGATCCCACGACCTTCGCGTCAGCAGTCGAGTGCCATAACCACTAGACCACCGTGGCGGGACCAGAACTTTAACAGGAAATAAACTAGAATATGCCACATCCATTTGGGACCCGTTGACCAATGTACTAACATCTGCTCTTGAGCTAGTCCGAAATAACTCGGTCAGCTTTATATTCGGAAACTACGGTTGTACCACAAGTATCAGACGAATGGAAGAGTCTGTAAAGCTTCCGTCACTCGCCTGTCGCCGTAAATTTTCCCGCATATGTCTCTTTACCAAAATATACTGTAGTATATCTTGCGTCACAAGATATACTGTAGTATATCTTGTGAAAGAGACATATGCGGGATAATTTACGGTGACAGGCGAGTGACGGAAGCTTTACAGACTCTTCCATTCGTCTGATACTTGTGGTACAACTGTAGTTTCCGAATAGAGGAAGGTCATGCATATTGACCTCCATCCCTCATACATCCCCACTCGTTCTGATCAGCCCCAAGAGGTGGGAATCATGCGATGCTCAACGCACGCATGTAATGAGTCGTATATTCCCCGAACCTCACAGGACTGAAACAATCTTCCAGGATCAATCACGTCCATTCTTCATCAATCTCATTATCATAACGTTTTAAACTCAAGTGTACCTAGAATAAGAGAGAGCTGAGCTAGTTGGCAAGTATTCATGTTGAAGGGACAGGGCGTGCAAACACGGACACAAGAGAGAAGTGAAGACACCACAAACGCCGACTTGCAACTCAATAAACGCTCAACTGCGGAAAAGAAAGAAGGCACGAAAACGTACCTGCGCATGTCCAAGCAATATGCGAATCTATGAGTCCGGCACGCGTGGTGGTCCACGTGAGAGATAACTTTTCAGACACTTGATTTCTTTTTTATTCAGGTTAATCAATGGTTGGCTTAAGCATGCGCCACCATTGTTATCGATATACCAAGCTTCAACCATTAAACGCGTTTCTTCATTCCTATGCCGGAACAAAATCGTGCATTCATCGAATTTTGGCGAGCACTTACACTCTCGACAATGTAAAGATAGATTAGATGGTGAGCCTATGCTTAGCGATCTCTAAAGTTCGATTAATCTCTGGTTAACACAGCGACCCGTTTGCCCTACGTAAGAGCGGCCGCAGCTAAACGGAACCTTATACACAACACACGTTCGGCACTCAGTAAATTTGTTGGCAAGTTTCACGAAACAAATGCCAGACCGCTTCTTTTCTATCACCCGCTCATTTTCTCTGTACGGTGGCACATATTTTACCTAGCTCATTGGCAGCCGTAAAAGAAACATAACGCCGTATCTACCCGCCACTTTCTTTAGCCTCTCAGAGACGCAATGAATGAGAGGAATATCTACGACACGCTTTTTCTCCTATTGCATTCTGCAACCACGCTCGCACTTAACAAAACGGACTGCTTTAAACATTCGGCGACAGTGGCCACTGCAAAGCGTGGAAAACCTACTTCTAAAAGACGCGTAACCTGTGCGTTAAAGCTGTCGTTCATTTTGTACTTGCGCGACTTGGTGAGGGAAGAATTATGGTATGTCATCGGTATACCGTTTTTTACAATCTTAGAATGTTTCGACGAGGAGTTTAACAGTGGTTTAGAAGACCTAGGACAATATTGCCAGCAAAGGTGGTTCTTCCGAAACTTTAAGGAAATGTCTCAAATTTTATTCCATCATACTGAAGCAATTATTTAGTGAAGTCAAAACCTGCTCCACTTAATCTCAATTGTTTTGAAATATACTTAGTATGTGCAGCGCAATGGTACGAAGACAAGAGAAGACACACAAACGACATTGACTGGCGCTGACTTCCAAGTGATTTATTGAAAAGCACGAAGCCCGCTTTTATGTATGCGCACATGTTAGCAACATGTGCGCATGCACATGTTGCTAAGATTCTTTTTCAACACATTCTCATAACATTCTCATTCAATGACCCTTTCATGATAAGAAGCTCAAGTGAACTGGTTCAACTGCTGGAGGGGGTGGACTAGATTGCGCCCGTTCCGCCTTTTCGGTGGACGTCGAGGAGCTCTTCTACTCCATACCACACCAAGGCCTCTTCAGTGCAGTACGTGAGTGTATCGAGCATTCGGGGGAGCTCAGCTTCCAGAACTCTACCGGATTAAACAATAGAAACTTTTAGAACTTTTACAATTTTACCTCCAGTCAACCGCCATCTCGTTTAATGGACAACAGTACGTGCAGAAAAGTGGCATATGCATAGGGTCATCAGTCGCACCGATACTTTGTGACATATTTTAGCCTCTGTTGACAGGCGTGTAAATGCTCGGGTTGCTGATTCAGAAGTCATTAGTATTTTTAGATACGTAGACGACTACTTAGTCTTTTTACCAGATTTGAGTTCCACAGATTTTGGAAATATTGTCGGCATGATCACCAGTGTTTTTACCTTTGAATCACGTGGTCTAAACTATACATGTGAGAGTCCAAGTGACGACAGTATGCAATTTTTAGATCTCAAGCTAACCTTCAACAATGACCATGTTTGCTATATGTATAACCCCAGGACAATGAAGAGCCTTCTGCCCTATGACAGCGCGCACACTAAACTTGTAAAAAGGGGGATTGCGATGTCATGTGTGAAATCAGCACTAGCAAAAAGCTGCCTACACACCACTTCAGACAGTCTGAACAATCAGTTGCGACGTTTAGACGCTGCGGGCTTTCCATCGTCGCTTGTCAATGCTGTCTGTGAATCAGTTTTACAGAGCATAAAGAAAAAGGAACCTGACCAGCAAAAAGAAAAAGATAGACGAAGACCGCAGGTGATAGCATACATCCATAGATTCTCCCACAATCTTAAAAAGATTGCCCAAAGGTATGACGTCAAAGTGGTGTTTTCTGCGCCATGTAAGCTAGGTCAGATTTGCCCTATGCTCACCAAAGAAAAGGAAAAAAAAATCCTGCACGAAGAAGCATGTTCACCGTTACACCGATTGTGTGACTCACGTGGTATATAAGATACCACTCAGCTGTGGAAAAGAGTACATTGGGCAGACGGGCCGATGTTTCAACATCAGAGCACGTGAGCATTTTCTGAATGTAAAAAACGGTTCAGGCGGACATCTTGCAGATCACTGCAACATGTGTAAATGCACCCCGCACTTTGATCACGCGACGTTTATCAAGCATGCAAAAACGAAAACAGAAAGAGAAATAATCGAGGCAGCTCACATTAGGAAATCTGCTATCAAGTGTGTAAGTACGCCAAGCGTGTATCTAAGTGGCAAAGAAATGCAGGTTTCGTATGGTCACCCATGATGCGTTTGAGTTGTTGCTAACATGTGCGCATGCATAAAAGCGGGCTTCGTCCTTTTCAATAAAGAGCGCCAGTCTATGCGATTTGTGTGTCTTCTGTTGTCTTCGTACCATTGCGCTGCACATACTCAGTATATTTCAAGACATGTACCAACTCGCCCAGCAACGGATCCTTCTTGCTTAATTGTTTGCTGACTGATGCAACCAGCGATTCAGTCATCACCTCTACAGAAAATCAGGTAATCGTCCACGTACCGAAAAAACGTACGTTAATAGTACAATTGATTACCTAAGGCGGCCTCTAAACGTTTGTCGATCTTGCTAAGGTATAAATCACTAACAATTGGAGCAAACTTACAATCAATGCAAATACCTGATTTCTGCGCGTAAATGTCTCCCTTGCAACCTACAAGCGTCGACTTTAAATACATGGAAAGGATTTCTAGAAATCCCTCCGTAGGCACACCACACGTATCAGGGAAAACCGTTTCCTGCACTTTTTAAATAATACAATCTGTAGCACATTTTAATAACCCTTCATGCGGCAAGGAGTATTAAGGGTCTTCGATATCCATGCTAAAAGCTTTACAACCACCAGGGGTCTCCTCAGAGAGAAACTGAACTAGCGCCTGAGAATCACGCATGCGAAAAGAGTCTGAAAAACTAAGTGAGGTTAAGCAGGCCTCCAAGTTGCTAACAGTCATTTGTCAAGTGCCTTTCTCAAAAACAATAGCTCGAAAAGGAATAACGTGCTTCTCTGTTTTCGCTGAAAAATACACAATTGTAAAGTGAGCCATTTAGCTTTCTTGACATTACACGCTATCGTCTCATTATTCTGTCTTGACAAAAGATCAACAGCACGTCGCCTAACTTCCGATGGTTCACGTTTTACCGTCTTAAAATTCGTTTTAGTGTGATAGCAATTATCTGAACAGTCTCGGCTGGATTTTGCCGTCGCCGCCGTCATGCACCGTATATGTATAAGTATGGATATATATATATATATATATATTATATATATATATATATCAAAGTCGCAAAGAAAAATAATCGAAAAATGCTTCTCAAGCGCGGAATCGAACCAGCGACCTCTCGTTCCGCAGCGCGTGACGCAACCACTACGCCAGAAAGCGCAGTACCTTCAGGTAGCTAACTGCGAGCGTTATATACGTACCCTTTACCGCTGGCAGGCGCCTATAAGCGTTTCTTCATTACCAGCGAGATGGCGCGAGGAGCGCGACTGGTGTAAAGTCCCTGTTATTTTTCAGGGACTTTAGACGGGTGTAAAGTTAGACGGGTGGAATTAAAAGTCGTCGGCTCGCTCGCTCGCTTCTTCTTATACTTGCGCAGAGAGAACCTTGCCCTTCCGCTGTCTGCTCGCGCGGTTTTCTCGTGGTGAGAGAAAGAGGGATGTTTTGAGCTTTCACCGTGATGTCCGCGCTCATGTTACGAAGCGTACGAAAGTCACTCGAGCTCAAGGGACGCCGCTAAACGAACAAACAGAAGATCAGCGCGAACTATCAAGTGTCACAGCTCGACACTTGAAGCACTCTAGTTTCCTTCGCTGCTTCGGCCGCCTTTGCAACAGGAGCACTGTTCAAACTGAGAGCATCCACTGGCGAGCCTCACTTCGTATAGCATTAGTTTCTTGCTATCGCATTGATTGCTTCGCCCTTGCGGCGAAACTGTGACTTGTTATGGCTGTTAACGCTTTTTCTGGGAAGCTCCTGTCTGGCATAATTACGAAATACCCTTCCTCATCTGAAATTACAGGCCCGAGTTTCTTATCCACACAATACTTGAGCAAAGGCCGGATAGGATCAAGAGTGCTAAGCTGCTTATTAGATCCCTTGATACTAGCAATGCAGTCTGAAACACAACACGAGAGCTCTTCTTCCGGGGCAAGTCTAGTGATACTGTGCGGCAGGCTTAAAATGTCTATTGGTTTTAGATTAGGATTAAAGCAGTATTTTGAACAGAAGGCTAGGGTTTTGCGGTGAGTGTCACCTACGACAGCTCTTCCAAGGACAAGTAGGTTATTTGGCGGTGAAACGGTAGAAAAAATCTTCGTCTTACATGGTCGAAGCTCGCTCAGTTTCACCCTCTGAAGTTTCACAAATATGAAGAAACGTGTCGCAGGCATACCTTACATTCATTGCGTATCTCACAGGCTAAAGAATGTAGAAAGTAGATTATTCAAGAGGGTGTTGAGGCGAGCTCTTTGATGCGGATCCATTAGAATGCAGCGCTTAATGAACACAAACACATAGGGCGAGAACGAGGACGGGCGCTGACTGCCAACAGTAGATACGGCGTTAATGTTGTTTTTACGGCTGCCAATAAGCTAGGTAAGATATGTGGTGCCGCACGGAGAAAGATAATATAATGTCTGGGGTTTGGCGCCCCAAAACCATGATATGATTATGAGAGACGCCGTAGTGGAGGGCTCTGGAAATTTCGACCACCTGGGGTTCATAACGTGCACCTAAATCTAAGTACATGGGCCTCAAACATTTTGCCTGCATCTAAAATGCAGCCACTGCGGCCGCGATTCGATCCCACGACTTTCGGGTGCACAGAGAAAGATTGAGCGGGTGATAGACAAGAAGCGTACTGACATTTGTTTCGTAAAACATACCAGCAAGTTTACTGGATCCCGCACGTGTGTGCTGTATAAGATTCCGTTTAGCTGCCGCTGCTTATACGTAGGACAAACGGGTCGCTGTATTAACCGGAGATTAATAGAACATTAAAGGTCGTTAACCGGAGGCTCCCCATCTAATCTATCTTTACATTGTCGAGAGTGTAAAATTCGATGAATGCGCGATTTTGTATCGGCACAAGAATGAAGGAGCACGTTTAATTGTTGAGGCCTGGGGTATCGATAATAGTAGTAGCGCATGCGTGAGCCAACCATTGATTACCCTCCATAAAGAAGAAATCAAATGTATGAATAGACCCACGTAGTCCACTACGCCTGCCGAATTGATAGGTTCACCTATTGCTTGGGCATGCGCAGATGAGTTTTCCTGCCTTCTTTTCTTTTCCGCCGTTGCGCGTCTCTTCAGTTGTCAGTCGGCGTTTGTGGTGTCCTGACTTCTTTCTTGTATCCGGGTTTCCACGCCCTGTCTCTTTATGAAGTGTACTGTTGTGCTACGAAGCAATTATGTAATTGTATTCGTTTTTGGTAAAATGCTTCATTCTTGTTTGTTTTGTTACGGCATGTAGTGTTACTTATTTTTTCTGTTACTTCAGCTAACATTGTATTTGCAGGACAACGTTTGTATTATGTGTCTTTTTTTTAAATTTACCACTCCCCTCTATAATGCCTCTGGCCTTAAGAATATTTCAAATGATATATATTAAATTATAGTTAAATAAAGGAAAAAAGGGAAGCTAGGCATGGGCATGGCTGATGTACTGCCTTTCTTTCTTTATAGGTAGCGGCTGTCCCCTGAACGCTGTTTTTGGGCGCAATCGCAGTGGCGTTGATGAACCGGTAGAACGGCACAACGAAACGACCATCACGCGATGATGGAATTGCGGTTAAGGAATTCAACTTTCCCGAAGTTGTAATCTTCCTGAAATGTGCGATTCTTGATGTCGACCTTACGCGTTGCCCAGCAGATCGCTTTTTTGTCCACAAGCACGAAACATCACAAAGGAAGCGCCCACAGCAAGTATACTAATTCGCAATTGTTTTTTGCGTCGTCAGTAGAACGCATTCGTATGCCTCAGTTCAGTTCACATTGGGCAACCGAAGAAAAAAGAACGGGCGCGCGGCTTAGTGTTCAAGGGACATGCTTCCAGATCGTGGGGACCCGGGTTCAAACCCTAGCAACGAAAGAAAATTTATTTTCTTGTATTTCTTATTTTGCAGAGCGCGCCCCTCTTTTGGGTGAGGAGGGTGTTTTGGAATACCACAAGCAACAGAGCTAGGTCAGTGAATTCAAGCTCGGCTTGAAAAGGTTCACAAGTAAATAATTATATAGTTGTTTCTGTGCGAGCTTTTATTGTACATAACTGCATTTATTTCCGTCGGCGTTTCAGGATTTACGATGCCAAATTTAGGTTTTTCTTAAGTGTAGAGTATTTAACCCTTTATTATGAAAAAATATGCTGCACTGGTACGCTTCTCCATCGTGATATCCGGCACCACACTTTGCAGTTTCAAAACGGCAGAAAGTTGAGCTAGTTGGCACGGATTATTCTAAAAAACATGGGCTCGTAGACATTGAACCAAGGCGTCATGACAACACGAACGCCGACTCACTTTGGTGCAAAAGTAAGCGCAGTTGACGAGAGAGAAGTGGCACGAAATTTATTTTCAACGAATTTCATGTCACTTATTGGCGCTGCTCAGCAATGTCAAAATTCTGTGTCAACTTGGGGTTGTCTATGTGACATGAAAAACAGGTCTCTTTACAGTCAACAACGAATGGGCTTACATCATGCACCACTGCTGTCATTGTCGTCAAGCGGAGAGGTCTGACGTAAAGGCCAAGACATTTACATGAACTCGTCGCTACAGCATTTGTTTCCCTTTATCTTACAACCTTTAACACAATAATGAAACAGGTAGCAAGCGCAATGGATGCTTTATTGTATTGAGTTAGTGAATCGATATTCAAGTACAAGTAATTGCAAACCTTCAGTAGTAATGATTGCTGTGTTGGTTCCAAGGCAAAGTGAGTCTCCAACTCTCAACTAGACGTAATGTTCGCACATTAAAATTTATACTGTTCTCGCTCACTTGCGCTTAATAAATCTACAAACATGAACTTTTATAATGTTCCAGCGACAGTGGTTTACTTTGTATGCTTTGGAAAATGTTTGCACTAGCCGGCAGCATTTTCCAAATCACACTATCGTATCTGAGAAGGGAAGTGATTATTTGCTGGATCCATAGCCTCTTGTATGTCAGCAGTAATTGACCATGGTGTTATGCACCGCCACAGTGGGTGCCGTTTTTCAACACGAAAGTGTTTTATGCCGGGGTCCACACAACTTCACTGACGTATTTCCGTCATGAATAGACGTCGGTGAAATGCACACTAACGGGTGACGAAGAAAAACTGGAAGAAAATGTTCATCGACGCGAATCACCTGGGAATCGAACCCACGACCCCTTGATTGGTCCGTAACGATAGGTGCCCGGCGCTCTGCCAACTGCGCTATCGAAGCACACGTGCGAGACTGCATGAACGCGTCTTAAATCTCTCGCACGGTGCCCTTGGTTGGCGGGGTGGTGTCGCCGTCAGGGAGCGATGAAGTGTTGTACTGTGTCATGACACAAACGAGCGCCGACAGGGAGCGATTCGGTGACGACACAGATCGGGCGTTTCGATACCAGCGAAGGAACGCTGGCCGCGCTTGCATCGAGGGGGCATCCTTGACGCATTTACGTGCTTTTCCTTTCGCGTCGTGATAGCGTGTGTCGGCTCGTCGCATTAGTGTAACTTCCATATGCACCAACGATGTTTCTCCGCTGCCTACTGCTTCGAGTGCGACAGCATCGATTAATAAAACTGCATGCGCCAATAAGCGCGACAGAAAGGCAACGTCGTCATCAGGAAAATGTCGCGCCTTGGAGGAGCGAGGCGCACGCCAGTGCGAAGCGGAACACCTTCGCGCTTTCACGGCACAAGCTACGAACCTCGGCCTCCCGCGTTGCTGAAGTGCAGTGTGGTTGTGTATGCATGAGCACAGGCGGAGGTTACCATATTACTAGGGAGCGCACACCTTGCCGTTTCTCGCCTTAATCGACGACGCTTTGAAGGAGTGGATATCGAGTACCAGCGTTTATTTTGTCCTTGATGCCATCTTTGCGCGGGATTCACTGTGTGCTGTGTCGATGTATATGTTAACTTGAGCTGCCACAAGGAGGGTTAAATTACGGTAGTGGGCGTTAGTCGTCGGAATGGAGATGCGCCACTATACTCGGGGACAACTTTCTGTGGCAGTGAAGGGAAAGCTACGGGGGCGGAGCGTCTGCACATGTACTGCTACGCGAAGTAGTCCGGTTTCGCGCACGTCTCGTAACGCCGTGGAAAGTGATGGCTAGCGTTGCATTTTGACGCAAACGCTGCTTAGCATCTAAGGTACGGGTAAAAGGCGCGACTTTTTCAGGCACGCAGAAACGCAAAGTGACAACGTATAAAGTAAATGAAATACAAATATCTCGCTTGTGTGCACTGCGTTCCGCGTCAAAAAGCTACATGTAGAAAATGAAGGAGTATTTTATATATCTCACGCAAAAATACGGACGCAATTTTGGGACTACATTCATTAGCGGTAGGATACGTGCATTGTGGCTCTGTAGCTCTCCCTTCATTGCCACAGAAAGTTGTCTCCCAGTATAGGCGTCAACGTGGATGCATCCACGACAAACCGTGTCGTGGCTGCCAAACACCAGTAGGCATTGTGGAAGCTCTCGTAGAGTAATGAGCAATAAACAATCAAATAATTCTGTGACGACGCGGTTCACTTTCGTTTATACCAGTTCCTATGACGGAGGGATCAGACTTGTTTTTTAGGCATAAGCTATTTCACGTTCTCACGATGGCGAAACTACAGCAGCTAAATCGTCAGCTTAAGATTTGACTCCTTATTAGATGCGAAAGCATCTTATGCTCGGGGCAGTGTCCGTTCTGCGGCGTCCGCACCCATATTGCACAAGCGCCAACTCTCCCCCCTCTCCTTGCGTGAGCACGAGGAGGTGGGAGGAGGTGGCATGAGCACTGCCTTCGCTTTTTTTTCTCCTCTCAAGTTTCTCTCTCTCCGCCACAGCTGCGCGCTCGTACATAATGACATAATGCGGCGCTTGCTTGCTCCCGTTTCACTCTCCTTCCCAACTGCGCTATAGACGCTCGCGAAGCTGAAGGTAAGCGGCAACGCCGGCAAGCGAATTTCGAAGCTGCGAGGCTGCGAAAGCGCGCGTTCGCTGTGCTTCTGCCATTCTCTCTTTGTGCAACGGTTTTGCGAAACACCATGAACAACGTCAAGGTCGGCGCTAGTTGCAGCGGCAGCGCCACCGCAGCGGAGCAGAGGAAGGCTGGGGAAGCTGCGGGCATATCATGACGGGGGCTTTCTTCGGTGGGTTGGGACGGAATTCAGAGCATAGCCTGCTCAAAGAACAGCAGTTTCTCGCCAGCAAAACGGCACTTTCCGGATTCAGGCTGCATCCTGCGTAACGGCCTTTACATCGCTGCTGTCCAGGAAATACCGATCATACTTACCTTAAAGTGAAACAAGCCGTCTCGCGTGAAAAACACAGTTTCTTCTCGATCTCTCAATGTACCAATACCCATGCTTGAGCACCGTCAGTAACAAATATCTTGCATTACATAGTTATTCTAATGCGTCATCTATCGTTGAGAAGGGGCATAAGCCAGAAGGTTTGTTGATCAGGCGAGTAATTCTTCCGTAACTATAATAATAATATCTGGAGTTTAACGTCCCAAAACCATGATATATTATGAGAAACGCCGTAGTGGAGGGCTCCGGAAATTTCGACCACCTGGGGTTCTTTAACGTGCACCTAAATCTAAGTACACGGGCCTCAAACATTTTCGCCTCCATCGAAAATGCAGCCCCCGCGGTCGGGATTCGATCCCGCAACCTTCGGGTCAGCAGTCAAGCGCCATAACCACTAGACCACCTTCCGTAACTACAGCAAGTATTAGCGCGACATATGCGTGTAATAAAAGAACCACACTCTATGAAAAAAAAAATTATGTATGACTACTTTCGGGGAATCACCTTTATCACTCTCTTCAAAGAGGCACGTTGTCACACGACTCTCCGAAAATAGTATAATCATCTCCAAAGGGAGTCGACGTGCCTCTTTAAAGTAAAAAGACTCCGTTTTTCTAGTGTACATCACCCCCGAAGATATTTCCTGCCTCTGTCTTCGTGTACGTTGTGGCTTTTTTTTATACGTGACGCTCTAATAAAGCCTACGGGTATATGTCCGTCTTCGTAACTTTGTTATAGCGACGATACCTGCCACAGAAATCCAGGGATCAATTCTTCACAAACAATACGGCAGACCGCTTGGAGATTCTTGGACGGCTTCATGATTTAGTCGCTTACAAATTCGTATTTTGTTCCTTTCTGGACCCGTTTATTCATCAGAATTGACGTGCATTATTGAATTTCTCCTTCACTGTTACCGGAGTTAACCTGCTAAATTTGTCGCATGTGCTGTAGCTTGGTGCAAGTCATGTCTGCGTTTATCAAAACGTTCTTGTGTGGTTGTCGCACCTCTATGCTATTTTCATGCACCACGTCAAAGGTGGGGAGTGGGCGCTTATAGAAGCGCATGGCTTGTAGTCTGCGTGGTCTACTTCAGCACAAGCCAGCTGTAGCAAGAGGAGGTGCCTTCGGCGTTATCTATCAAGGTCATGCGCGTCGGGTGAAGTGGGGCATAAAGCTTCCTATTAGAAGTACTAGAAGGAGCTATGGCGCTGTGATCTTTCAGCTACAGGGGAGTGACGCCTAGTATATGGATTCTGTTGTCGACGTGCTCGCGACTTCAAATGTTGTGGTGGCTTCCTTAAATTGCTATTTTATAGCTTCAGTGACACCACTGAGATAACTGCAGTTCGTTGCTGCGCGACGAATGCAGCGTCTGAACGCTGGGAATTCACGCATG
>NC_051179.1:206794639-206822095 GCF_013339695.2 Rhipicephalus sanguineus
GGTCAGAAGTCGAGTAGGGGCTGTTTCTCGTGCCTGCGCAGCGCGGTTGATAGCTTCAAGCGCATACTCCCTGGTCTGTGCTGGGGAAACGGGAGGACTGTATCTAGCGGCAATGTGGGTTCTCGTCTTGTAACAAGAAGAAGAATGGGGAGTAACCGGCAGTATCATGGCTCGAAGAATTGTAGGCAAACGTCATGTACGGTAGTGCAAGGTCCGAGTCTGTGTGGTCTGAAGAGACATACTTCGCGAGCATGTCTGCAAGTGTTCGGTTAAGACGTTCCGCGAGGCCATTTGTTTGCGGATGGTGTGACGTAGTGAACTTGTGCGTCGTTTCGCGGGACTGTAGGATGTCCGTTATGACTTGCGAGAGGAATGTGCGGCCCCAGTCAATAAGCAGCTGGCGTGAAGTTCCATGTTCAAGATCAAGCCGTGGAGATCAAAATCGGCAACATCTGTGGCGTAGCTGGTTGGCAGAGCTCATGTGATGGCGTAGCGTGTGGCATAATCTGTAGGCACAGCTATCCACCTGTTCCCAGAAGAACACAGGGGAAAGGGCCAGGTAGGTCTAAGCCAACGCGAAAGAATGGTTCTGATGAAATGACAAGTAGTGTAAGGCACGCGTGGGAAAGCGTCGATGGTGTTTTGCGGCGCTGATATTTCTCACAAGCTGCAACGTAGCTTCTGATGGAACGTAGAAGCCCTAGCCAAAAGAAGCGTCGGCGGATCCGGTCGTATGTGCAGGACAAACCAACGTGACAGGCAGTTGGAAGGTCTTGAAACTCATGGAGAACAGCCGAGCGCAGGTGTTTTGGATCAACAAGCAGCAGGGCTGGTCCGTCTGGGTTACAGTTGTAACAGTATAGTGCACCATCTTGGAGGACGAACGAACAGTGGGACCAGTCGGAAGATTGTGATTCGAGGTTGTGATTCGCCCTGATGTAGGCGTCCCTACGTGTACGTCACTGTGTAGGTATAGTCTTGCGGCCGCAGAGCCCAGCTACCAAGCCGGCCAGTAGGATCTCTTAGTGACGAAATCCAATACAGCGCATGATTGTATGTGATTACAGAGAAATTCGTGCCATATAAATATGTCCGGAACTTCAAGACTGCCCAGAAAAGAGCAAGGCATTCACGCTCTGTAATGGAATACTTGCGCTCTGAAGGCGTAAAGAGAGGCCATAATGAGATCGTGTCCCTACTACCGTTGGGCTAAGACGGCTCAAATCCCGTGACCACTAGAATCGGTTCGTACCTCGGTAGGAGCGGACGGGTTTAAATAGGCCAATATAAGTGGTGTGGTAAGAAAATGCGGAACCTTAGGTGGAACCCCACGTAAAAGGCACGTCTTTCTTCAGAAGGTCATTTAGCGGTCGAGCTATTCCTGCAAAATCTTTCCGTCTGAAATAGGAACAAAGCCCAAGAAAACTCCGGGCGTCTTTAAAGGATTGGGTTAAAGAAAACTCGTAACTGCACAAATTTTTTCCGGGTACGGCTGCACACCTGAAGCACGGACGAGGTGGCCCAGTACTGTAACCTTTCGGCGGCCGAAGTGACACTTCGATGAGTAAAATTGGAGGCCAGCCTTGCGGAAGACATCAACAATACCTGACAAGCGCACAGGATGGGTCTCAAACGTCTGCGAAAATACAAGGACGTCGTCCAGTTAACAAATGCATGTGGACAACCCTTGTAGCAGAGAGTCCATCATACGCTCGAACGTGGCGGGGGCGTTGCATAGCCCGAACGGCATAACCTCGAATTGGTAGAGGCCATCGGGAGCGACGAACGCCGTCTTCTCTTGGTCTTTTTCATCCTCAGCAATCTGCCAATAGCCAGAGCGAAGGTCTATTGCTGAAAAGTGTCGCGAACCACAGAGAAAATCAAAAGCGTCATCAATTCGGGTTAAAGGGTAATTTGGTTTAGATGGCGGTAATTTATGCAGAGACTGCACGTGTTCTCCTTCTTTTTAACGAGTACGACGGGCGACGCCCGAGGTTTCGATGAGGGTTTAATAATGCCTTTGGATAGCATCTTTTCACTTCTTTTTGAATGACCTTACTTTCGGCTGCAGGCACCCTATATGTTTTGCGGTGAATGGGAAGAACATCACTAATGTTTTTACAGAGAGAGAGAGAATAAGAATAAAAGAAAGGCAGTGAGTTTAACCAGGGCTGAGCTGAGTAGGCTATCCTGCACTGGGGAAAGGGGAAAAGGAAGGAAAGTTATAGAGCTGGAGATAAAATAAAAGTCACTCAGCCGACGCAGCAGTTCCGCGTTTGACATCACAAACGGCTAAACACAAGTGATGCCTGGCTGAGTGGTCGCCTGTTGATGTTGAATATGTCGCGGTAGGAAGCCAGAAGACAGCATGGGGCGGATCATCGCCCAGGTTTGAGGTCCGGGGTAATCATGGGGCGTAACGCCGTTTAAAGGCATGTGGCGTCTTGCGGGCGAAATGGTAGGTCTGAGCATAAATCTACCGCAAAAGTGGTCACGTTGTCGTCTGTTAAGTGTCGCAGCGTGGCGACCGAGATTCCTTGAGGTTGCAGTTGCTTCGTGAGGCCGAAATTGATAACGGGGAGTTATTCTCGTTAGCGGATACGGTTACGATGCAGTGTGGCATAGTGATGTCGCGCGCCAGAAGGACATCATGAATAGGCGTCACGACGTAGTCACCGTCAAGGACGGGTGAACTTGTTGCCAATTCGACGAATTTCAGAGCTTTAGGAGGTATGCTGATGAAGTCTGTGGTACAGAGGCTTATCGGATGTTCGGGGCGAGTATTTAAGAAAGGGGGATGTGTACAGGCAATGAGTACCGGTGGAACAGGGCAGAATGCGTCGATAGAAAATCTATCCCAAAAATGAGGTCGTGAGGGCAAATGTTGAGCATCGTAAATAGGACGGGAACCTGACGGCCGGTAACGCTAATACTTGCTGTACACATTCGGAAACAGTTCCGCCATCGCCGACGCGTACGGTATTAGTTGTAGCAGGCGTGAGTGCTTTTTTGAGTCTGCGACAGAGATGAGCGTTCATTATGAACACCTGAGCTCCAGTATCGACTAATGCGGTCAAATAAATACCGTGCACATGCACTTCAATTAAGTTCTTGTTAGTAGGAATCGCCAACAGGTGATTTGGGTCAGTCGAAAAAGATGCAGCAATATAATAAAGCACGGAATTGATTCGAACATTCTTGATCATCACGATGTTCTTCGTAATACCGTAGGAGGACTGTTTTTGCGAGAACTTTAGGTTCGTAAATGTAGTGATGTACAGCTTGCAGTCCCGCCAAGAAAAAATATACCGGCTATATCCTCTTCGCGCATAGTATCGCTACACATTTATAGCGCGACTTATAGCTGCAGCCGCAGAGGGACACTACGGCCTCTTATGTCAGTTCTTTTTGGCCCAGTGAGCGCCCATACGCTCTAAAATAGGTGACTGGCAAAAGACTGAGTGATTTGGGATGCTTCGTCTGCTGCCGGTTTCCGGTTCGAGGCACGCAGGCCTCTGATTGTTCGGCATTTTCGCACGCGGCATTATCGCCTTGCAAAACCATGGTCGGGTGCTCCAACTCGAGCGTTAAAGGCAAACATATGCATAGGTTCCCGTGGAACGAAGATAGAAATTGAAGCGGACGGTGGTTGTGAAGAGAGCGACAGTGACTGGTATCCTCTGGATACCGAACGTTCAAGGCAGAGTGTGCGAAGACAATTTCATCACTGGCACGTCCGTATTCTGCGCTAATAGCAAGCTTACGCATGTACTTTCTGCTAATATTATATCGAGAACTGAATTCTCGCGCCGGCGCACCTAGCAATGACGTCGATCTTCTTTTTCCTAGCGTGACACCTTTTTGTGTTTTGTCTTGTTCACACACAGGTTCCTTTGTTTTTGTTTTTTTGGCGTGGTTCTTTTCCTGTGCGTTATAGGAGTCTACTTTACTTAAAGTAGCTTCCTGTAAATACTTAGGTCTAACGGTAACAAGTACCTTATCCTGGAATTTGCAGATAAATAACATCTGCTCTGCCGCTTTCCGTAAATTAAGCCTTCTCCGCCACAAGTTCAATACTGCCCCGCCTAGTGTTAAACTCCTCTCCTACTTTAGGGAACAACAATGGAAAGCTGAACGCACCCGCGTTTGAGAGAAGTAAGAGACGGTTGGAGTATTGGTGGCAGAAAATTACAGAGAAAGGACAAAAATATTGGAAAAAGGTAAGGACATTCTACCGTAAAGGGCGGAAAACTGGGCTGAGAATCTAAGTTTTTTTTCTGTAGTAAGGTAGATTTAATTGAAGTAGAAACACTAGACCAACGCTAGGAAAAATAAGAGTAAAGGAATTTTTTTGTCGAACCCGGTGGCACTCTTGTCACCGCCCCGTTATAAAGGGGACGCTCAGAGCATCCATCCACCCATCCAAGCGGAAGGAAGAAATTCAGGCCGACGCCCTTGTAGCGTGCAGGAAGCCAAAGCACCGACGCGCAGCAGAAAATGTGACTGGTAGCGTAATGTCACGTACGTCGTGCTCTTCCTGGTATCGCCTGTAGAAGCGCGTTCAGTACCTCGTCGCCATGTGTTGTATAAGCAGAAGCATCGTAACCCCGCGGCAGGCCAAGCGACGGGAGGGCGCATAGAGTGACGACTCGTTGACCGAGCTTCGGCGAGACTGACAGGAGACTGCTCTTTAGTAATGCCAACCTAAGACAACGTTTTATTCCAAGATAGAGCCTCGAGAATTTTCTAAATTGCGAGAAAATCCCTAGAGTGCCTTTTTAAGGCCATTATTCAGGCTAATTCACTTTGAACAATGCATTAGGACAGTGCGCTCTTTCACCGAATTCTTCTGAATGTTGTGAAAAGTAAAAAACACCATATTAAAAACCATTTAGGGTCATTTTCTACATGTTTTGTGGAGTTACATATAAAGTGCTTTCAGATGGCGCCAGTTGCTACAGGGACAGATTTGTCTGACGAGTTAACATGCGCACTCATTGAAGGCATATATGTGATTATTCGGGCGTAGTGCAAGTCTGTAGCGCCTTTCTTGTACTTGCAGCTTGCGAGGTGGTGGTCAAATTCTAGTTTTCCACATTTGGAATCAATGTTGCTTGAGTTACAGGACGTGTACGTGGCCCTTTCTTTATTGGCTGATAGCTACGCATTCCCTCTGTACTTTCGATCAGCTTCGCGGTTTTCGTCACGTTTTTCGCTTTCATCAAAACGGCACGACGAAAAGACTTAAAACACCCGAACAGTCTTCTTGTCTCTTTTCATGACGAGGTTTTCATAATAATGAACCCGTACCAGCTCAACCAACTTTCAGTCCTACTTTCACTCGGTTTCTCTCAAAGTTATTTGACACGGAGCACTTCTTTGACATGGAGCTCTTGACATACCTCGAGCAGTTCGGTTTAGCAGTGATAAGCAGCGAAAACATCCGAGCTTTCAAGTTACGACATGCTGGAGTGCTGGCACACGCCGACAACATCGTGGTCTTCTGCGAGGATCACGCAGTGAGCGTGTTTGTCACATGTTCATGTGGATTACAATGAAAATTTATCTTTGTTTCTCAGAGCAGCAATCACTCAGGGCACTAATGATGATGAGCGCGTGCATGCTAAACGCTCACGACGTCAAAGTTTCATTTCCCCCAGTATTCAGCATATAATAATCTCGCATTACAGAACTGCTATCGCTTTCGCTCGTCCCAGCAGAACACCAAAGTTCTCTTAAAATAGGTGAGCAGGAGATAGCCAAGATTATTTTCTACAACCTTTATAGTTCAGAAAGCGTGATTGCTCAGTAATGCCTCTAAACGAGCCGCGTAGTGTAACTTTACCAGATCCTTATAAAAACCCGTAGATTCAACAAAAAGGCGCTAAATCCCTAAAACAGATAAAAATACTTAGATCTTGGGATATATCCTTAGAGTTTGCCTCACTGCTACTCTCCCGCGCTTATTGCCGACGGTTTTATGGAGGGGGAAGAAGGGTGATTGGTCAGCGAGGCACGGGTCACATGACCGGCATGGCCACGCCGGGTTGGTGGCGGGAAACAGGTATGGCGGAGGCCTAGCTCCACCAATTGACAGATACAGGAAACATTGCCGCAGTGGTGTGCTTGCATGATAAGAAGGGTCACACGACACAATACCTTTCATGGCTTGCGGGGCTTGTCATCGCACTCACGTTCAACCAAAACATAAAATCATTTTTTAACCGCTGACATCGCTAAAACGTGGACGGAGAGGTACTTTTTTTACAGGGCGGAAAGCATGATAAGAGTATGGCAGACGCCGTAGAGGAAGGCCCCAGAAATGTCCACCATCTGTGGTGCTTTAACGTGCACTGACATTGCACAGTACACGGGTCTCTGGCATTTCGCCTCTATCTAAGTGCGACTGCCGCGGCCGGGATCAAAACCCGTGACTTTCGGGTCAGCAGCCGAGCATCATAACCACTACTCCACCGTGGCGGACGGAGCGGAAAAAATACCTGTGCGTGCCGCTGCCACCCTCGTGGCGTGTCGAACGAAAGCCGCTGCATCCATAAGTTCCCTGCGATTATTTATTTTACGCGTCACCTATTCCCCTTGCGCCAAAATTTAGCATGAGAGAGCGCTGCGGCTCCGTTGTTTGAAGCACTATTACCGAAAATCGTAATGTTCTAAATAAATCACTGTTTTAACTTCACCATTTATTCGCCTACTTTTTAACGCGATAGCTTCAAAGAGCTCGTATCGCAGAAATTCCGCCGTCGCCGTCGGCGTCGGCGTCGTTGGTTGTGAGCGAAGAATCATCATCTTGCCCGTGACCGAAAAATCGAAAAAGCTGCAAATAAAATAAACAATAAAAGTTATGCTCCGGGTGAGAATCGAACCCAGGCCGCCTGCGTGGTAAGCAGGTGTTCAACCATGTCAGTATGTCAGTATCCTAACGACTTGGTGGTTTAAAGACAGCCACCCTTTACAAATGGCACACACATGACCGCGCGTATTCCTTTAAGGCCACGTAGTGGGTGCGTCGCAACTTCGAAAAAGTTTCTGGTATAAAGCATGCTACCCATTACATAAATCATACACCTTAGTGCACGCATTCCGTTAAACACTCGTAGTGTTCGAAGTGCGCACTAGGGGCAGGATATCGCTATCGCGTTCAACTCTTAAAGGCGAAGCTTAAGCGGCCCCCAATTTTTTTGTTACGTGTTATAGAAAACGCTCCAGGTGCGATTTCTGCTAAATGTTTTGAAATTTTGGAACATAACATAGACATACAGTCATTAAGGTCTCATTGTAGACAAGCGTCCTTACATTTCTGATATTGTGATCACTGTTTCGTCGTGTTTTTGCAGGCCTCGGAGCCGGCATTGTCTTGATGTGCAACCTGGTGGAAATAATGCAGTACTTCCAAAAGTACCGTGGCATTGCTTCCGGTCTGAAGTTTGCCGCTGACCCCACGAGCGCCATTGTTTTCCCGGCGTTGCTGTCCTACTTGAGAGCAACGTATGGCCTCCGCGGTGCATTGCTGATATACGCAGCCCTTAGTATGCACGTTACGGCGTTCTCCATTGTCCTGAAGGAGCCCCCTTGGTTAAAGCGCGACGGCATAGAAGCACTGGTATCCAGACGTCCAGTGAGAGAGACGCAGCCCATTCAAAGCAGCAAAGCCATGAAGATTCGTGATATTCTTGGAAAAATGCCCCAACCGCTACTGAAGCCCAGTTTCTATGCTGTTGTGATGGGATCCGTGTTGTTGGACTACGTCAACGCGGTGCACCTGTCAACATTAGTCGACTATGCCCTGGATAGCGGTGTATCTCGAGCTCACGCTGAGCTTACGGTCACGTATGCTTCAGCGCCTGAGATCCTTGGAAGAGTCCTACTGCCGCTAGTTGCCGATGTCGGTCTAGTAAGCCGAACTACCTTGACGACCGGTAACGCGCTCGTCTTAGGCTTCTTGCTTCTCTTGACGCCAGAGACCCGCAGCGGGACACACGTGGTTGTGCGAGCTGCGTCTTCGGTCGCTCTGGCTACATTAATGACCATGAAACATGTGCTGGTGGCCGACTATTACGGCACGGATGCCGTAGCTCTCCTGTCCGGGGCTTCTGGGGTCCTTCTGGTCCCCGTGCTGCTCAGCAACCCATCCATCATAGGCAAGTACACTCGTCGTTTGCACTTGAATGAATTTCAGAAAATTTCCTGCATTTACCTCGGCGTACCTAACTAACCTAGAAATATATGTACGCTGAATCACAGGCAACGCGAAGTGACAATTACGGGGCACTAGCAGTTGATTATTCATTCTGTTATATCTAGGAAAGAGTCGCCAATCTTGCAATACCTCTACAATCAAATGAATGCAATTGTATTTCTAGCAATATGACTCCCTAAGGGTGCTTCGCCACTGCTACGGGCAACATTCTTGAAGCGGAAACTTCAGTGATAAAAAAAATCATCATCACGTGTGGACGACACCATATAACAACATTATGATGAGAGAGGTCGCCGAAATTTATCCCGTTAGCAACGACGTTTTGAGAAGTCCGAGCATGGTTGCAGAAAGCAATAAGAATCGTCGGTAAGTTCCTTATATTCAATGCGTCTCTCATAAGCTAAGGCAAGTGGGAGGTAGGTACGGCGTTACCGTCGTTTTTACGGCTTCCAGTAAGCTAGGTAACATATGTTCCGCAGTCCAGAGAAAGAATCACCGGGTGAGAGACGAGAAGCAGACTGACATTTCTTTTGCGAAACATACCAACAAATTTATCATCTGGTACGTGTGAGGTGTATGAGATCTCGTTTACCTGCGGCCGCTTCTATGCAGGGCAAAGGGGATCCTGTGCTAACCAGAGATTAATGGAACATAAGAGATCGCTAAACGTAGGCTCACCATCTAATCTCTCTCTTCATTGTCGAGAGAGTAAGTGCACGCCAAAATTCGATGAATGCGCGATTTTGTGTTGACAAAGGAATGTAGGAAGGCAGCGGCAAAGAAAGGACGATGTAGCGTTTTTTCCAAGTTCAGGATTTTATTTTAGAACCTGTGCGCCGCACACAGGCAACACAAAAACTTTAGGAGATAGTACGTTTTATGGAGAGTTCTATAAAAGTAATCGATGTATTTGGTCTGCGATCGCCTTTTTTTAAAAAATTCCCGAAAACGCAGCAATTTACTCAATTTTACCTACGCGCCAAGGAGTGAAAATATAAATCTACTCTGAGCAACTGTCCTATAATAAAAGCGCGATGCTCTAAAAACACAAAAAAAGCAAGTTTCGAATGAATGCGTGAAACGGTCCATTTATAGCGAATTTTTCTTTCGTACCTGGTTTTCCACCATATCCAGAAGTTGAAATGACGCTCACGTGCCCGAAAAATTTTTGCCGCTCAAAATATTTTGGGAAAATACTCTGGAACTAATGTCTCTATTTGCGTAATTTTCTCAGATTTTTTTCAAACAAATCGATTTTTGTCGAGCGCCCAGACTGGGACAGTTGGCATGGAATGACCCATGTATACAGGGTGTCCCAACTATCACGCAGCACGATTTAAAAAAAGAGGAACGGCGTTACGCGAAGCAAGCCTACTGCATATTGTTCCTAGTGCACTGGAGTAGCCACTGTTATTTTTTTTGTTGATGAGGTTTAATTATTTAGTCATAACTAGATTTGTAACACGACAAGTACTCACCTAATTGTCAAAACGTCAATGAGGCGTACGTAGGCATGTTCAAATGACATCTAACTGCGCTACTTTAAACAACGTGCTAATTGCGCGCTCATTTTTTCTGCTTGATCTAGAAAGCCCGCGAAGTAAGAAAAGTGACACGTGACTAGACTGTGGCGCGCAGCGGGAACCAGCGCCCTCAAACAGGCTCCCTATGAGGTAGACAGTATGAAGGAAAAAAATGCAGAAAAAAAAAACTCATCGCCCTATGCGCCACTCCCCAGCCTGAGAAACTCACCGCTTAACTTTACAGAGTCAAGCCGTAATCAGAACACCTGCCGCGTTATCAATGAGAACAGTCGGCCGTGAGATATGGATAATGATTGTGGCGTACTATCGAACGCAATGAATCCCAGTGAAATTGCACGCATATCGTTGGCGCCCGACCTGCACCCTTGCCAAAATGCGGAACGGTGTCTCTCGCAACGGACAACAGGCAAGGCGGTTGATTGCAGTAAGCTTATTTGAGGGCGCTGGTTTCCTTTGCGGGTGGGAGCGTAGTCACGTGTTATTTTTCATATTTCCCGGGCTTTTTTTATCAGCCGGAAAAAATAAGCGCGTAATTAGTACGTTGTTAGAAATTGTGCCGTTAGATGTCTTTGAACATGTCTACATAAGCCTCATTGACATTTTGACAATTAAGTGAGTACTTGTCGAGTTAATAATATCTGGGGTTTAACGTCCCAAAACCACGATATGATTATGAGAGACGCCGTAGTGGAGGGCTCCGGAAATTTTGACCACCTGGGGTTCTTTAACGTGCACCTAAATCTAAGTACACGGGCCTCAAACATTTTCGCCTCCATCGAAAATGCAGCCGCCGCGGCCGGGATTCGATCCCGCGACCTTCGGGTCAGCAGTGGAGCGCCATAACCACTAGACCACCGTGGCGGGGCAGTACTTGTCGAGTTACAATTATATATGATACTAATTATTTAAACGTCATTAACGAAACAATTAGCACTGGCTACTCCAGTGTACAAGGAGCAACATTCAGTATGTTTGCTTCGCGTAACACCGTTGCTCTTTTTTAAAATCGTGCTGCGTGATAGCTGGGACACCCTATATATATATATATATATATATATATATATATATATATATATATATATATATATATATATATATATATATATATATTCATGAGAACAGATGGAAAGCCAAGCCAAGAATGTATAGTTGGTGTTACATCTGTAGTAATTGCCATATTCAATTCAGTTTTATTCCATTTTTCGTGACATACGCACAAAATGGAGGAGGCCGGAACAAAATCTGAAAATTGTTCACTTGACGGAGATTCAGGCCCCCTTAAGAACGCATACGACATGCCTGTGGATGCGGTAAAAAAAAAAAGAAAACCGAATACGCGTTTTCGTGATAACCAATGCCGCAAGGTTGTACATTTTTTTCTGTTTTTATATAAAATAAACATACTTCATACGCACACCAAAAAACACAAAATCACGTGCTATACTTCTGAAATAATAGAAACACAGTGGATATGCCTAATTACGTTTGCAAACGAAGGAAAGAGAAATAACAACACTTTAGAATAACATATGAACTGAGAAATAAGAGATGTCCACTGGCGTGAACTACTGAAGAGATGCAAAAATATGTCCTAATGTTTTCTTACTGGTGGATTTGGTAACTATTTCATGTTCTACCAAGAAGTTCAGAAGCTTTGCAAGTCTGTAACAGAGCATCTGCTCATTGATAATTAAACGAGTATATGGAACAATCCAGTTTTCTGTATTTCGAAAAGGGTATGGCCCATGTGGGTGAGTTTTTTTCCTTAGGAAGGGTGTGTTGCTGGCAAGCTGGTACGATAACATCATTAACGGCAGCGCAATAAATACGGACACAGAAAAGAAGCACACTACACAGCGCTAACTATCAACTCAGATTTATTGAAGAACACACACCTAGATATACTCATGAAAACAAACACGGGATCCAAAACAAAAAGATAGGATATTTAGTGAGTGGCAATGAGGAAATCGAATTCGATAATATGCAACCGTATTGACGGCCTCGCGACACCTGCTTCACCGAATTTGCTGACAAAAAACTCCATGCAATGCAGCGAAAGATTTGAACATGGCGGTCCACTCAAAGAGGCCCTGTGGTCTATCTATCTATCTATCTATCTATCTATCTATCTATATCTATCTATCTATCTATCTATCTATCTATTCTATCTATCTATCTATCTATCTATCTATCTATCTATCTATCTATCTATCTACTATCTATCTATCTATCTATCTAGCCGCCTACGTCTGGGTGCTCGCATGATTGCCTCCTTAACTTGGTGAACACCAAAATCGGCATGGGAGTGTAAGAGGATTTGACGAATGTGACTGTCTGGTCATGACATGAATATTGTGAAAATCTTGTCACGTACGTCGTCAAACCATTTCCTCCAGAGACGTGTTGCACATACCCGTTTACAACGGGCCGTGATGTACGGGTATGCGCCAAGGTGATTGACAGTTTATATCTACTTAGGAACGGCGAGAAGAGACATTGGTAACTTAAATGAGAGAGCGCTTAGAAAAAACCTTGATCGGCAGCGTTGACCCGACGAATGGAAAGAATAAACATTAGGATCCCATCAGGAATCGAACCCAAGCATTCTGCGTGGCAACAGGTATTTTGTCAGAGAGCCACGTCATGTCTATAAATTGGTTTGTAAAAACTGCCTATGCAGGCGTAATGCCGGTGCAACGTCATTTGTGGTTGCGGTGCTGGCTTTCTAATTTTACAAGAATGTAATAAACACTACATATGTACTGCTACGATGCAGGCGTCATAGAGATTAACGTATGTGGTTCCAGTGTTCGCTCAGTTTTTATGGGAGCCTAATAAACATTTCGTTTGTATTCCTATGACTAAGCAAAGATTACTTTTAAGGGCTCGTTTTTCTTTGTTAGACACAATATTAATGAGAACTAACAGACAGCAACGCCAAGGAAAGTATAGCGGGTGTTATTTGTAGTAATTAGATTATAAATGTGAAGAAAGTAAAGTGGACGAAAAGATAACTTGACGCCGGCAGGGACCGAACCTGCGACCTTCGAATAACGCGTTCGATGCTCTACCACTAAGCTACGGCGGCGGTCATCTTTCCGTCCACATTATAGGGCATATATGTGGATTGAAACTTAGGAGTGTCAGTCAGCGCCAGTCGCAGCCATAGCGGCGAGTGGGGAACACTCTTTTTTCTGCCTTTTTGGCGTCACATAGCACGTGATCTATTTACGAGCAGGCAGCTGACCAACAATCCTTCGCATACTACCTGAAGGTATCATGTCTGCCAGAAGCAAGCTATATTGAAGCATTACCCGACCACGGAAAAATACATTAACGAAAGTTACGTATAGGGGGGAGGGGCTTGAATTTCCAACGTCCACAGTAGGCATTCTCGTCCTAGCCAGGACGAAGCACTTCACAACCACACACCCCTCATTAGAATTGAAATGGCCAGGTGCCCGCTTGAGTTTCGCCTTGAAGCACCACAACCACGATATACGCCAGAAAAACATCGCGTGTAAGAGGACACACTTTCCCCTCGCGCAAGTAAACGGCATAACTATGTAGAAACCACAAAGGGCCACATACGCCCAGGTGGTCTACGGATACGAGAGCGCGAACCACCGAAGTTTGTCTACGTATATTTCCAGGGCTAGCTTCGACGGCCTATACCTCACCAACGCAAGGGGTGGCTTCAGGTTCCGACATGTCGCCGGATCTCTCGACAGACAGTCTGTCTACGACATGACCCAGCTGGCAAACAGGCCTCTAGACAGCGTATTGGACCAGGCTACCTCTTTCATTCGATGCCACAACCACAGCAATCATCTCACGCTCACAGCTTTCAATGGACAGCCACGCATGCACACGTGCACGATCTCGAAAAAAGACGCTCTGCTTAGAGAAATCGAATAGTTAGCACTTTCTGTAACCTGGAGCGATGAGCGCACTATATCGTCCACAGCAAGCTGCCTCAATGCATGTGTGGGGGCGTGGGCCGCAGTCCACTTCGCCGGGCGCCAGACACAGAACATACGGACAAGCAGCGGAATCGGCGAGGTCTGCGTTGCGCACGTCAGTTACAATAACAAAGACATTCTGCTCACCGCCATCTACCTGAGAACTCTCAAGAACCCCTTCCACACATGCACACGGGTTCGAGAAACGTACTTGCGTTCTTCGTCATATCGGACAAGTATAAGCACTACATGTCAGCCTACCGCGTCTGGTTATGATGATACCCATGTTGCCGTTGGCATCGTTATGCAACTGTAAACTGATTATATAACACATGTGCGACTCTTTAACATATGTGCGTGCGTATACCATTTTGTAACGTTTCGCTCAATGTAAAAAATTACGCCAGTCAGCTTCGCGCTCCATGCTTCGCATAACATCCATTCCCATGGGTACGTGGGATCTGTTGACTCTTTTACCACTCTCTTGCCGCAAAGAACTAACTTTTCGCGATGCTTGATGTCGCACCCGTGGTTCTCCCGACCGTGATTCTGCAGCTTCGTGTCTACCACCGCACAAAGCTGGCCAAGCTTGTTGCCACCTGAAAAAACCGCATTACAACCATATCCGGCCCCCACCATTTTTAAACGATGTGAGACCCGGTGAAGGTACAGAAGGCATACACAAGGAACCCTGTTACTATTAGTGCCCTCTTGTGACCCTCTTGCTTCCCTCTTCGTTTTCTCGGATAGCCTCTCTCCAAGGAAGTCCAAGTGGTGCTCAGGCAACCCTGAGTCCCTTAGGCGCTCAACCTGTCTTGCGAAGCTTGCGAAAACGCCTCTTCAATCTCTCGCTCAATCATTTTGTGTTCAGTGTATGCTCCCCGTAGCACGAAGCGCTTTATATATTACCGTTCGGGGATCTCGAAGGCGTCACGGTGTCCTGCATGAGGGCGTCACTCAGGAAGTCGTGTGCCCATCTTACGGGAGAAAGCTTCGCAAGACAGGTTGAGCGCCTAAGAGATGCAAGAAGGAAAGGAGATGATTTTAAGGGCTCGTTTATCTTTGTTAGACACAATATTAATGAGAACTAACAGACAATAACGCCAAGGAAAGTATAGGGGGTGTTATCTGTAGTATTTAGAATGTAACGTGAAGAAAGTAAAGTGGATCGAAAAGATGACTTGCCGCGGCAGGGACCCGAACCTGCGACCTTCGAATAACGCGTCCGATGCTCTACCACTGAGCTACGGCGGCGGTCATCCTCCCGTCTACATTGTGGGTATATATGTTGATTTAAACCTAGGAGTGTTAGTCAGCGCCAATCGCAGCGAAGGCGGCGAGTGTGGAACACTCTTTTTTTTTGCCTGTTGGCGTCACGTAGCACGTGATCTTTTTGCGAGCTGGCAGCTGACCAATAATCCCTCGCATACTACCTGATGGCATTAAGTCTGCCAGGACGAGACCCTCGCTATGAATGAAGGAAAGGAGATGATTTTAAGGGCTCGTTTGTCTTTGATAAAGATAAACGAGCCCTTAAAATCACAAAGATAAACGAGCCCTTAAAATCACAAAGATAAACGAGCCCTTAAAATCACAAAGATAAACGAGCCCTTAAAATCACAAAGATAAACGGGCCCTTAAAATCATCTCCTTTCCTTCATTCATAGCGAGGGTCTCGTCCTGGCAGACTTAATGCCATCAGGTAGTATGCGAGGGATTATTGGTCAGCTTGCCAGCTCGCAAAAAGATCACGTGCTACGTGACGCCAACAGGCAAGAAAAAAGAGTGTTCCACACTCGCCGCCTTGGCTGCGATTGGCGCTGACTAACACTCCGAGGTTTAAATCAACATATATACCCACAAAGTGGACGGGAGGATGACCGCCGCCGTAGCTCAGTGGTAGAGCATCGGACGCGTTATTCGAAGGTCGCAAGGTTCGGTCCCTGCCGGCGGCAAGTCATCTTTTTGGTCCACTTTACTTTCTTCACATTACATTCTAAATACTACAGAATAACACCCCCTATACTTTCCTTGGCGTTATTGTCTGTTAGTTCTCATTAATATTGTGTCTAACAAAGATAAACGAGCCCTTAAATCATCTTTCCTTCATTCATAGCGAGGGTCTCGGTCCTGGCAGACTTAATGCCATCAGGTAGTATGCGAGGGATTATTG
This sequence comes from Rhipicephalus sanguineus, assembly GCF_013339695.2. Lineage (NCBI taxonomy): Eukaryota > Metazoa > Arthropoda > Arachnida > Ixodida > Ixodidae > Rhipicephalus > Rhipicephalus sanguineus. The sequence continues at coordinate 206,810,540 of NC_051179.1, forward strand.
GTCAGCTGCCAGCTCGCAAAAAGATCACGTGCTACGTGACGCCAACAGGCAAAAAAAAGAGTGTTCCACACTCGCCGCCTTGGCTGCGATTGGCGCTGACTAACACTCCTAGGTTTAAATCAACATATATACCCACAAAGTGGACGGGAGGATGACCGCCGCCGTAGCTCAGTGGTAGAGCATCGGACGCGTTATTCGAAGGTCGCAGGTTCGGTCCCTGCCGGCGGCAAGTCATCTTTTCGTCCACTTTACTTTCTTCACATTTACATTCTAAATACTACAGATAACACCCCCTATACTTTCCTTGGCGTTATTGTCTGTTAGTTGTCATTAATATTGTGTCTAACAATGATAAACGATCCCTTAAAATCATCTCCTTTCCTTCATTCATAGCGAGGGTCTCGTCCTGGCAGACTTAATGCCATCAGGTAGTATGCGAGGGATTATTGGTCAGCTGCCAGCTCGCAAAAAGATCACGTGCTACGTGACGCCAACAGGCAAAAAAAAGAGTGTTCCACACTCGCCGCCTTGGCTGCGATTGGCGCTGACTAACACTCCTAGGTTCAAATCAACATATATACTCACAAAGTGGACGGGAGGATGACCGCCGCCGTAGCTCAGTGGTAGAGCATCGGACGCGTTATTTGAAGGTCGCAGGTTCGGTCCCTGCCGGCGGCAAGTCATCTTTTCGTCCACTTTACTTTCTTCACATTTACATTCTAAATACTACAGGTAACACCCCCTATACTTTCCTTGGCGTTATTGTCTGTTAGTTCTCATTAATATGTGTCTAACAAGATAAACGAGCCCTTAAAATCATCTTTCCTTCATTCATAGCGAGGGTCTCGTCCTGGCAGACTTAATGCCATCAGGTAGTATGCGAGGGATTATTGGTCAGCTGCCAGCTCGCAAAAAGATCACGTGCTACGTGACGCCAACAGGCAAAAAAAAAGAGTGTTCCACACTCGCCGCCTTGGCTGCGATTGGCGCTGACTAACACTCCTAGGTTTAAATCAACATATATACCCACAAAGTGGACGGGAGGATGACCGCCGCCGTAGCTCAGTGGTAGAGCATCGGACGCGTTATTCGAAGGTCGCAGGTTCGGTCCCTGCCGGCGGCAAGTCATCTTTTCGTCCACTTTACTTTCCTCACATTTACATTCTAAATACTACAGATAACACCCCCTATACTTTCCTTGGCGTTATTGTCTGTAGTTCTCATTAATATTGTGTCTAACAAAGATAAACGAGCCCTTAAAATCATCTTTCCTTCATTCATAGCGAGGGTCTCGTCCTGGCAGACTTAATGCCATCAGGTAGTATGCGAGGGATTATTGGTCAGCTGCCAGCTCGCAAAAAGATCACGTGCTACGTGACGCCAACAGGCAAAAAAAGAGTGTTCCACACTCGCCGCCTTGGCTGCGATTGGCGCTGACTAACACTCCTAGGTTTAAATCAACATATATACCCACAAAGTGGACGGGAGGATGACCGCCGCCGTAGCTCAGTGGTAGAGCATCGGACGCGTTATTCGAAGGTCGCAGGTTCGGTTCCCTGCCGGCGGCAAGTCATCTTTTCGTCCACTTTACTTTCCTCACATTTACATTCTAAATACTACAGATAACACCCCCTATACTTTCCTTGGCGTTATTGTCTGTTAGTTCTCATTAATATTGTGTCTAACAAAGATAAACGAGCCCTTAAAATCATCTCCTTTCCTTCATTCATAGCGAGGGTCTCGTCCTGGCAGACTTAATGCCATCAGGTAGTATGCGAGGGATTATGGTCAGCTGCCAGCTCGCAAAAAGATCACGTGCTAAGTGACGCCAACAGGCAAAAAAAGTGTTCCACACTCGCCGCCTTGGCTGCGATTGGCGCTGACTAACACTCCTAGGTTTAATCAACATACATACCCACAAAGTGGACGGGAGGATGACCGCCGCCGTAGCTCAGTGGTAGAGCATCGGACGCGTTATTCGAAGGTCGCAGGTTCGGTCCCTGCCGGCGGCAAGTCATCTTTTCGTCCACTTTACTTTCTTCACATTTACATTCTAAATACTACAGATAACACCCCCTATACTTTCCTTGGCGTTATTGTCTGTTAGTTCTCATTAATAAGAGATGCAAGGTTTCCTGAGCACCACTCGGCCTTTCTTGGAGAGTACTGTGACATGCAGGGCGCAAATCTCTCTTTAGGGGGAGTTTTGCACGGCTCGTGCTTTCACCGCCAAGTTTGCGTTGAAGCTGTAGACCACACGAAGATCACTTCGCTCGCTGCAGCGGCCGTGTTTGCGAAGGAAGTAATCTGCTAGCTAGAAGAGGCATGGTAGGGGTTAGTTGAAATAACAACTGTGACAGCTCGCGCTCGCCCTATGTGCACCTGAGCGTTCTTTTCGTGCGTCCTTCTTTGTGTTTGAGCAGCGCGCTGCAAGTGTCTAGCTGTGACAGTTGTTAGTTCGCACTCGCCTTGTGTGTTGTCTTTTCCTGCATCCTTCGTGCTTGAGCAGCGCGCAGCAAGTTTCTTGTTGCTTGTTGTTCTTCCTGTGGCATTCCAATTTCTGGCTATCGCATTCAATGCTTTGTCCTTGACGCGAAACTATGACTTTGTTTCTGATCTTGTGTTTGTTTTCATTGGTGTATACACGTGTGGGTTCTTCAGCATGTCTGAGTTGTTTGCTGGCGCTGTGTAGTGTGCTCCTTTTTTGTGTACGTGTTTATTGCGCTGCGTTTAGTTATGTTTTTCTTAAGGTGCGCTAATGTGTGGAGTGTTCCATCAGAACGTTTACTACACTGTTTGTATCTCTGGGCTAAATGGAATGAGTAAAGTTGCGCATAAATTATGGGAAAATGTGTTAATGGCGGTCCGCTGTGTGCTTTGTGATGTACTCCAGCTACGAGATGGATAGAGTTATTTTGTAGTATATGTAATATATCTATGTTTGTTTGTGTCGTGGTGCCGCAAACATGAAAAGAGTCACATTTAAGGCGGAAACTTGGGCTAGTTGGTATCTTGAATATTATGACATGTTTACTAGCGAAAAAGACGTGGACGAGAAGAAGGAATACAGGACAACTCTAGGTCTCAAGAAGAGAGTATCTCATTCGAGATGCAAACAATGCATGACAGAGCTGCCGTTTAACACTACTCGAAAGCAAATATTGTGATTTTGGTAGTAGACTTACGGTTTTAGAATTGCTGGCAACGAGAGGGTTGACATGTGTACCCCACGACAAACCTTTATGAAAGTACATTCTAAGAGTTTTGACATTCACAGCAATATCCATGGCGAAATTGCCCTTGACTAAAGCGTCCGTTAGCAAAAGTTCTTTTAGGGTGGTGAAAATAGGACTCCTTTTGTTTTGTTTACATTTATTTGTAACGCTTTAAATTGACCACGTGGTGTGACGTTTGAGAGGGTCGTTTATCTAATTTGTTACATTTTGTGAATTTTGTAAATATAATAATGGCGTCGTATGATCTGCGTATAAGATATATTTAGGTTTGTTATTATTACTTGTCATATCATTTATGTAAAGATTAAACTCTAACGGACCTAAAATGCTTCTTCGTGGAACCTCTGTGATTACGGGCTTACATGAGTGTAAATGTGGATATGAGCGTGAAGGATATAAGCGTGAAGAAATCAAAGTAGACGAAAAGACAGCTTTCCGCTGGCAGGGACTGAACCCCCAAACTTCGAATGAGGCGGACGTCCCTCCGTAGACTGTACTGAGCATATCTGTGCATTTCAACATGGGAGTGTTAGCGCCGCTCGTAGCAATTACGCCGAGTGTGGAACAATCTTTTTCTCCCTGTTGGCGTCACGTAACAACTCATCTTTTTACGAGCTCGCCAATATTCCTTCGCGCACCAGCTGAATGCATGAAGTAATGCCAGAACGCCACCCTCGCATGAATGAACAGAACAAGGGGAATTAAGAGCTCGGTTTTTTTTTGTTACGCGCAACGATAACGAGAACTAACAAAACATCAAGCCAACATAGGAAGGGGATGTTATATGTACTAATTACAATATAAGCGTGAGGAAATTAAAGTGGACGAAAAGACAACTTCATTCATAGCGAGAAGAGATGTGCGTGGACATCACAAGGTGCACTAGTGCAGTTATCTTTTCCAACCTTTTCCCACATCCTGTGATTCTGCTAAGAGGGGAACGTACTGGCTTCATGGCGTGATGCGCTGCCAAATATGACATGGACCGAAAACATAAAAGGCAACACAGGGCGATGCGCATGACAAGATGAAGACGTACCAACTAGCCCCTTTTGCAGCCTTACTAGAATGAATTGGCACCGTGGAAGCCATCGATGACGTGCAAGTTATTACCGTGCTCGACAACACGAACTGTGCAGGCTGCTCAAATCTGAGGGCTGTCTGTGCACCGGCCTCGCGTCCCAGCGGTGTATTTGGCTCCCCCTTCATTGGTCGAACACTTACAGGGGACAAACATTCCCAGATTCTGTCCACCTTGCACGAATTTCGCTCTTTTTTCCACGTCGGGCAACCCTGCCTTGGACGGACGTCAACTGTAGCACATCACATCGACACTGGCTCTCAACCACGGCTGTGCCAGCATCCGTAATGCGTTTCGCCGACAGAACGTCGTGCAATGAACAAACAGTCGACCACATGCTACGGTGCGAAGTAATGCAACCTTCGATAACTCCATGGCATCCCCTGTCGTCCTTGATAGAAAAAAAACGGCTCGGTACGGATTTGCATGGATGGTCGGCGGCTAAACATGGCCACTCGCAAGGACGTTTATCTTTTGCCCCGCAAAGACGACGCAGGGTATTGCGCGGCCGAAAACAGCCTTCGTCACACCCGACGGCCTGTACGAATTTCACGTACCTCTTAGAGGATACGGAGATACCAAGAGGTAAGACGATACCTCTTGGACATTGTAATGAGCCCGCGACATTCGAACGGACGATGACGACAGTTCTCCAAGGCTTGAACTGGCAGACATGTTTCTGCTATCTTGACGACGTCGTTGTTTACGATCCCGACTTCATCGCGTACTCGGACGACTTCGGCGTGCTTCGACGTGTTTATTAAATACCGGCTTTCAACAAAATTTAAAGAAGTGCCGATTTGCTGCACGGCAACTCATGATACAGGGCTACATTGCATAGAAGGACCCCGAAAGTCCGCGCCGTAGCGGAGTTGCCTAACTCAACGTCCATGAAACAAATACGGTGTTTCATTGGGCTGTGTTCGTACTTCAGACGCTTCATTCGCAATTTTGTCACCATAATTTCACCCCTGACGAAGTTTGTTGGTAGAAACGGGCCTCGTGGCCACCACAGTGTGGTGACGCGTTCACTATTCGCCGTCGCTTGCAGACGTCTCCCCCAATTTTGCGCTAATACGACACGACGGCCTTACTAAAGCCTATCACAGTTACACCATCACGGAAAAGGAATGCATGGCGATCATCTGGGCTCTTACTAAATTGCGGCTCCCCATTTGATGCCGCCACGGACGACGACGGTCTTTGTCGGCTGTTGTCGTTAAAAGATCTCTCCGGTCGTCTTTCCCGTTGGGCGCTTCGCCTGCATGACTACGACATCCGTGTGCTTTACCGCAGTTGACGACAACAATCGGACGCCGGCGCCATCTCGCGTTCTCCCTTGGCTGACGACAATAGCCGCTGTTCAGTATATCGAGCTTACTGTGTCTTCTACCTACCTTGGCACCATCTACTCTGAGCAGCGCAAGGACCCCTGGATTACCTCGATAACATGCTTACACTCTGATGCACTGACTCTAACAACACCTAACGCAAAGCTCCGTAGAGCTCAACAGTTCGCCATTAGCGACGACCTCCCCCAGAGACACAATTACAGCTCCGACGGCCACCTGCAGCCATCTGTGTCGTGTTTCCTGATGAACGACACCGCCTTGAACACGAACGGGAAAAAGCCCCTTTCGTTGTTCGCTCTGTAAAATATGTACATGTGCCTGTATGGCAGGCATGCGTAGGGCACTTCCCCGGTTGTGGTTGCATGACAAGAAGTAAACACGATGACACATGAACGATTACGCCCCATCTCGCCTTTGAAGATAGAACAACCTTCGACATAAAAATAGGTAAACATCGCAAAAAGAAACATATTGCATTACATGCCATAACACCGAACTGAGTCAAAAGAGCCAAAACAGAGTCTAAAGAAACATGCTGTTCTACTTTAAGAAATACTGTAACGGTCTGGTTTTCTTAGAATTCTACTGAATAGTGTGGCGTATTCGCCTTGAACCCGCGGCAGCGAAACATTATGCTGGTCCTCTGTGCTATCACATCGGAGGGCCTAGGAGTTAGGCTGGTCGCTAGCCTCTGCATTTTCCAGGCTAGGGGAAAGTCGTAAGACTCGTCGTACCAGTGTGGAACTCTGCTTAGCGCTTGCTTGACTAGCATTTTCCTGTTGCGTTCGACCTGAACGCCATTTTCCAAATCGACGACATGCGACCGCGGCCGTTAAGCCCGTCAGCAGATGATGCCTTCCCCTCTGCAGTTCTTGACCCAGATAGTGTCACCAGGAGCCGATGGGGCAAGCTGGCGGGTAGCGTGGCGGCGATCATAACTTTGGTACACATACTGAGTGGATTCAGCGCGATACAACGAGGACAGAGTTGAAGAAGGGACACGAACATCTCTGTCCTCGTTGTATCGCGCTGAATCCACTCAATATGTTTAACAGAATCCAACTCGCCCAAATGACAGTTCTTCTGCATAACTTTGTCTCTGGCTATCCCGGGCAACTATATTCTTTTTCCGCAACGCTTTCAGGTTGGCCGCCTTTGGTATCAACCTGCTTGCGGGAAGAAGCAGGTTTGTACGAAGCTGCCGCCCCATGAGCAGCTCCATGATAAGGCTGGTGCTTTGCCTAGTGGTCCCGGGGTGTCCCTGTAGGCAAAGAAAGACAAAGAGTGATCACAGGATTTTAGCAGTAACCCTTTCACCGTTTTCACCGTTTCAGGAAACGACGACAAGCGTAGTTTGCTTGTGGGTCATTCCACGCCAAACGTCCCCAGCATTGCGCTCGACCCTCTCCAATTGTATAGTAAAATATTGTGGACGTTCATATCAGTGCACTATTTGCCATCGGAAAGTATTTTTTGGAAAAAAGGTTTTCTTGCGTGTTACAGTGGTTAAAATTTTGCCGTAGTGGGTGAAACATAGGTTGCGAAAAAATACTTTAAAAAATACAATACTTTACGTAACGGCTTAGATATCTGCTGTTTACTTGAAAAGGAATGGCACTATCTTATTATCGCCCATTGACGACCGCTACTTTGTTGCACGATGTGCTTTGTGGTGAAGCAATGTTGCAATTCTGCGCCCAATTTTATTATTTTTTAAAAATTGTACGAATATTACAGACAAAATAGGACTATATCACATGGCTGGATAGTTGGCAGTAAGCGCGTCAAAAATTATTGAAGTCGATGACCGAGTAGTTTCGAAGTGGAAGGGGCGCAAACATTGAAAAATGTGTGAAATGCCCCAGGTTCAGGCACATGTGGAGTGGTGATGCAGTCTAAGTAAAAATGCACGCTTGATCTCGTTGAGAATAGTAAACAAAGGAGATTTATTTGTGAAAGTTTAATCGGAGTGTTTTTTGTTTTAGGCGAGAAACAAAAATTTATGTTGAGCGTTCGCGGCGCGCCTGGGTGCGGGCCCGTAAGTCCGCTTCGCTGCGCCGCCACTGTTCCTTGGGGCAACGGAAGTATGCAGCGCCCACGCGGGTGGCACGATCATGTGCTGTTGTGAGACGATACCACGCTGGTATCGTCCCCTCTCTTCGGCCGTGTGTCAGTCTGCGCTAGAGAAGTTATTACGATGTCATCTTTTCTCCCTCGCACCCCCCCCCCCCCCAAGAAAAAAACCCTGAAGATACCACGCACTATGGTAATCGATGTAATACGAAGCAGCCAGCTGAGAGCTGCATAGATCGTCTTGTTTCTCTTTGAGGAAAATGAAATCGTTCATGTCATGACATCTAGATCACTATATATCCCACATATGTCATGCATGCACGTATGTGCAACTTTTTATATAATTAAACGTACTTTCTGGTATACACAATGCATGACCTGTCATTTATGTTCGTCACGCACTCATGTCATGCCATACTAATTTTGGTGAATATTAAGTTAAGAAAACGGCCGGAAGCGCACCAAGAATGTGTCATGTAAATAATGCGTACAAATGATATGCATGTTATGATTTGCGTGTTAGGCCTGTCATTATCGTCGTCATTACAGTAAGTCACGCAATACCAGTTTTGGTGTTATCAAGCTAAGGGAAACGGGCGCGAGCGCACCATGAGCGTGGCATGTAAATCATGCTGTACATGAAATGCATGTCATGACTGCCATGTTACTACCTGCCATTAGTGCTCATCATACAGTCGCCTTGCGCAATACCAATATTTGTGTATGCCAAGCAAGCTAAACAGCCGCGAGCAGACCATGAGCGTGGCTTGTAAATCAAGCCCTACAGTACATGCATGTCACGATTTTCAGGTTATCACCTGTCATTTATGTTCGTCACACAGTCACGTCGCGTAATGCCAATGTTGCAATAAGTCAAGATGCCGCAACAGTCGCGAGCAGAACATGAGCTTGGCATGTAAATTATGGCCTACACTACATGCGTGTCATGCTTGTCATTTACCACTTGTCATTTATGTTCGTCGTACAGTCATGTCACAAAATACCAGTTTTGGGGTATACCAATCTAGCAAACCGGCCGCGAGCGCACCATGAGCGCGGCATGTAATTCATGCTGACATGAAATGCATGTCATGATTGTCGTGTTACCACCTGCGATTTATGTTCTTCATTCGGCCACGTCATGCAATACCAAATTTAGTACATGTCAAGATAGTCAAACGGCTGCAAGCCACCATGAGCGGGGCACGTACGCCACGGCGTACATGATATGCATGTCAAGATTTTCATGTTACCACCTGTCACTTATGTTCGCCATACAGAAAGTCTCCTTGTATCAATTTTGGTATGCATTCATCTATTTAAACGGCCGCGAGTGCACCCGAGACCATGTCATGTATATCATGCTGTACATGACAGGCGTGTCATGATGTGCACGATAGTACCTGTCACTTTTCTTTGTCATACACTCTGCTCGCGCCATACAGATTTTCGTATATATCAAGTTAACGAAACGGCTGGAGGAGCACCAGCACTGTGGCCTGTCAGTCATGCCGTTCATGGAATACATGTCATGATTTTCATGTTATGACCTGTCATTTATGTTTGTCATATAGTCAGATCATGCAGTACCAATTTTAATATACATCCCATTAACGAAACGGCTAGGAGAGCACAAAGTCGTAGGCGGCTAGACAGACAGACAGACAGACAGACAGACAGACAGACAGACAGACAGACAGACAGACAGACGGATAGACAGACGGATAGATAGATAGATAGATAGATAGATAGATAGATAGATAGATAGATAGATAGATAGATAGATAGAGATATATAGATAGATAGATAGATAGATAGATAGCTAGATAGATAGTAGATAGATAGATAGATAGATAGATAGTAGATAGATAGATAGATAGATAGATAGATAGATAGATAGATAGATAGATAGATCGCTCAAAGTCGCAGAAGTTCGCTAAGAAACTGCTTCGCATATAAAAAGAAGCTTTTTGCAGGACTGACATTTTTCTTGATTCAAGGTTACGTGGGCTTCTTCTGAGCGCTTTGAAATCTGAAACAGTCGCTGATCGTGCTCTTTGAAGAACCTAAGACTAGTACATCGTCCATTAAGTTTACAACCCCCAGCACTCCATCAAGGATTTCACACATTTACCTTTAAAAATATTAAGGAGCAGAGATTATGCCGAACGGCAGGCGTTTCAAGCAATAACGGCCAAACGGTGTAATAAACGTTGCCAGTAGCTGACAATCTTTGCATAGCTTTAATATATGGAATCCCGAGTATGAGTCAAGTTTAGAAAGCACCACCGCTCCGCTAAGCAACCAGAGTGTCTCGTCAACCGTGGGGAGCACAAATTGCTCGCGTTTTGCACACATATTCAGCTGCGTGAGGTAAACACAGATTCGAACTTGCCAGGATGGCTTCAAGATGGGCACGATGCCAGAACACCACTCGGTTGGCCCGTCGACTTTACGACTGACCCCGTTCCTTTAAATTTCCTCGAGCTCGCGCCTCACGCCGTCCCTCAGCGGTATGGGCATACGACGAGCGATGTGAATGGCATAGGCCACCGCGTGTGCTTTAAACTAGTACAGTAATACATTTTGTTGGGCTAGTTGGTTCATGACTTCTGAAGGAAAAAAACTGTAGCGCAGAGCAACACACGGACAGACAGAGAGGACGGGACTGGCGCTAAATTCCAATTGTATTTATTGAAGAAACGTACGTACATATATTAGGAACACAAGACAGCAAGGGCAATGACATCGCGATAGATCAGGCACAAAACTAAGGGGGAATCATATCTATACCATTGTCAGCAGGAAATCATTTTTGGCAAACATTGCATAACAAGAAAGCTCCATGACTTTGGCGGTTGCACGCGTGTTCTACAGATTGCTATTTTGAAACTGCTAGATGAAGGAAAAAGGATCAAAGAATAAGCAACAAAAAAAACTTGGAGATTGTTCATAAGATTGGTTCTTACATGGCGATAACAAAGTTCTATTTCCTGTTCATCTAGAACTTTGTTATCGCCATGTAAGAACCAATCTTATGAAAAATCTCCAAGAAGAGAATCATTGAACTACTTGTTCATTGAACTACAGTAAGCATTGTGCTATTTGTGAAGAGACACGTTTTAGTTTCTTGTTATACAGGTTCCTATAACAGAGGGATCAACCATGTTTTGTTTTGACGTTATAATGATGCTCATTTAGTCCCTGTTTGATACGTCTGCCGGTCTGACCAACGAACGTCCTTTTACACGAAACCTGTGTTCCTTCCTTTTGTGAAAACGGACGAGACACGCCGACGCTAAACGCAGAAACAGCTCCTACGAGCGGCTGTTTACATAAAGTACAAGGGGTGTTCAAATGAAAAGATACGAAACGTCGTAACAACATGGCCGTTTACATTTATGCGTATAACGCTAAAGGAGAATGTAGCGAGACATCTAGAGACGCGATTGGAGTCTCTGCCGTGGATAAGTGCATGCAGGGGCGCCCGCATGTGCGCTAGAGAGCAGATGCCCTTACAAAGAGCGCCGCCCAATTGACTCGGCAGTGCGTGTGAGGAAATGATGGCGTTCCCATTGTAAAACTGGACGATTGAGGAGTAGCGGGGAATTAAACAATTTCTGACAGCGGGAGCGGTTACACTGGCCACCGTTCATCGCCTGGGGTTTCCATGTGCTTGGTCCCCAGAGAAAACACCTGAAAGAGAAGCGCTTCAACTAGGACGACGAACTCAAGGAAGCTGTGAAGGACTGAGTATCGTCCACAGGACAGGAATTCTTGGAACAAGGAATCTTTAGGCTCGTCCATCAATGGG
>NC_051179.1:206822195-206913827 GCF_013339695.2 Rhipicephalus sanguineus
AAGCTGATGTGCTTGTGTGCTCTGTTTTTATGGCTTTGATCAAGCGTTACGCGGCGGATTGACGTGTTTTTGTAGTTGTAGTAGTTGTGTGCACATGTGGGCTTACCAGGCAGGTTGGCAACACTGGCGTTTACTCTTTAAACTGACGTGTGTACTCTAACGTGAGCCCTCACGTTACAGTACACACGCCAGTATTATCGAAACTAAGTGCACTTTATGGTGCAAACGTGTGAATATCATACGTAACTTTCGTCAATGCGTTCCTCCGGGGTCGAGCAGTGCTTCAACATAGGTTGCTGAATCATAGGAATACAAATGTAGTGTTTATTACATTGCTATAAAAGCGGAGCGAACAACGGAACCACAGACGTTAAGCTGATATGACGCCTGTATCACAGGCGTCCATATGTAGTGTTTATTGCTTCCTTGTAAAATTAAATAGCCCGCACCACAACCACAATTGACGTTGCACCGACATTACGCTTGCATAGGCTGTATTTCCAAACCAGTTTATAGATGTAACGTGGCTCTGCAGTAGAATACCTAATTGCCAAGCTGAATGCTTGTGTTCGATTCCTGCTGGGACCCTAATTTTATTCTTTCCACTTGTCGGGTCAACGCTGCCAATGTCGGTTTTCTTAACGCTGCCCAATTTAGATTACCAATGTCTGTTCTCGCCGTTCCTGGGTAGATATAAACTGTCAATCACCTGTGGCGAGGGTCCCCTTGCAGTCGTGTACTTTGGGACCTTCGTCTGTATATTTTACTCCCTGTAACATCCTTTTATATCATGATAGTAAACTTATTGAATGATTGAGTGATTGATTGATTAATTAATTAATTATATATTAGTTAATTAATTAAATATTTGATTGATTGATTGATTGATTGATTGATTGATTGATTGATTGAATAATACTCGTACACCGCGGCCCGTGGTAAACGGGAATGTTCCATCCACATGGGTCCGGCGGAAAGGGTTTGACGACGTACGCGTCAAAAATTTCACGTTATTCATGTCATCGCCCGACATTCATATTCGTCAAATCCTCTTACCCTCCCATGCCAATTTTGGTCCATACCAAGTTGAGGCGATCGTGAGAGCTCCCAGACATAGGCGGCTAGATAGATAGATACGTAGATAAACACTAAAAAGTGCCAGAGGTTAGCTAAGAAATGCTTCTCACTTAAAAATGGGAGGCGGAATTAAAACGCGACCACTGGTATCCGACTGTAAGTTGCATGATATCTGAGATTAGTTGTTGAGTTGTGGTAGCATATGACCGTGCATTTTGATTGCTGGCCGTGAACATGCTGTTAAAGAAATTCATGCGCGATTTAAATACTTGGTTCGCTATAGCTGCTTGGCATATTCATTGTGTGAAGCTGCTATAACAGATGAGCTTTTACGCTATATATTAGGCCGTGCAAAGTCTACAGATATTTGGCCCACATTGCCTAACCCTACTCAAGACAACTTAAGCTTAGATAAGCCCATTTAAGACAAGTAATTCATAGTTCAGGCTAAATAAAATTAGTGGGGCCAAACAATACTAATCAATAGCAATCAATACTGAACATTAATAATCAATACCAATAAAGCTGCCGGATTAATCCAAATAAAAAAGCTTAGAAAAGCTTAGTTATGCCATTATATCCCGGCCCAATTAGGCTCGGACCAACACTGATCGATGCCAATCAATATTAAACGATACAAATTAAGCCAAATTATGCCGGATTTGGGTGGATTACGTCAGATTATGCTAATCGCAGGATCGAATAAAGTGGGATTAAATTCACTTCAATTACGATAATACGGGCCAAGATGAGATGGCCTAGCAATGAGGTAGATTACGCCGGACTGGATTCAGATAATCCGGATTAAGCAGGATTACCTAATCCAGTTTGAGCTAATCCCGAAAAGTAAATTTCGAGTAAATTGAGAACGCCTAGCCAGCTGGATGGATCAGTATGGCCACATTAAGGGAAGCCGGATGAAGGCAGTCTTGAACAAGGTAATTTTATGTTGAGATTGCCTAACCATTGGAAGACTGAGTAATGCCAGATTAAGCTAATCCCGATTAGGCCGAATTAGGCTAATCCGGAATTATGTAACCCTGAACAAGTCAATATTAAGTAAGTTGAGGTTGTGAAAATGGTTCGACTCAGAATCGAACCCAAGCGGTCTGCGTGGCAAGCAAGTGTTCTACCGCAGAGCAACTCCATTGCTTGGAACTGCACTGAAATTAACTTTAATGCTTCACAAACATACGCGTCCTGTGTACAGGTGTCGCAGTACGAGATGTAATATCGCAGTAAGACGGTGTACAAGCGTATATTGCCATCGGGTGTCACAGCATGTGAACTGGATAAACGTGTTGGTGTTTTAAAGCCGACCATCCATGACAAAGGGCACACACATTACTGCGCGTATTCCCTTACGCATACGTAGTGGGTGCATCGCAACTTCGGAAAATTATCACGCGCGTAATTGCTGCTGGTTTAAAGCATGCCACCCATTGCAAAGGCCATACACATTAGTACGCACATTCTCTTACACACACGTAGTGGGTACACTGTCGTCATAAAGGTGCTGTTGAAGAGGGCGAAACCTTTACCTTTACTATAGGTATGCCGAGTGTGTGTGCGTGTGTCAGACCGGGCGACTGAACATAATGACAAGCGAAATGGAGCACGATGAGGATGGGGCCGGATATCGCTATTGCGTTAAACTCTTAAAGGTGAAGCTTAAGCATCCCCCATTTTTTTAAATACAATGCTCGGCAGCGTGTGAGGCAGAGCAAGGGGAAGAGTGTGCTTCGATGCCTCAATGTCCGCCTCGCCACTGGTGCGGGCAGCGCACGCGCAATTTCAGCTTATGAAGTGGCATCTGGTCAAAGCTTTCAACTATGTACGTCAGTGTCCGCCGTGCGTGGCCATCCAATGCAAGAGATAGAAAGAGGAAGCAAGGAACAGAAATACAGGAAGGAAGAAATGCGAGAGAAATTAAGAAATAGAAATAAGCAGACAAACTTCGTTCAGGCTTGGCGCCACTAGTCCAAAGCTGCCTCAATTTATATGTGATATACCTCAGTATGTGATATACGTGAAAGGTGCGGCCTTCCCACACGTGAAAAAACGCGAAATGGCAACGAGTCAATTATATAGCGAAGCTGTATGGGGCTCGGGGCTTTCCAGTCCATGACCAAGTTTCCTCGACAGGTGGCGGTAGTTCTCCAAACTGGACGCTGTCTGCCAAGACACGCACGCGCCTCCTGGCAAGAGCAAAATATTAAGATGGTGTATATTTCCGAATAATGGACTGTTGGGCGAGATGGTATTTCATTATCCAAAAAAACTGCGTGAAAACGTGTACGAAGGGTCACAAGAGCAACGCGCTTGTGCTGTTCTCGTCTCCCTTCTTCCACGTTTTTCGCGCCGTTTTCTGGATACTGCTTTATATTGCTCTTGGGAAAATGTTTGCCCAGCAAGGCATTTGTTATGAGGTGATGCTGACTTCAGTGGATTCTCTGTAAGCTCTCTGTAAGTGAATACTACTAAAATATTACGCTGCTGCGCATTGGTGGTGTGAATACTGAGGAAACAGCAGAGCTGGTGGCTTTTATTAGCATGTCTAGACTACCCTCCCTCCTGTTCCTCACCGTTCCTCATGAACCCCAATGTTCCCTCCCAATGTTCCTACCCACCCTCCCATTGTTCCTCACCGTCACTTCCCCTCGCCACTCCTTGCTATAGTATGTTATACGTGGCTATACTGTGCTATCCATTGCCCGTTCATCATATTCCTCCTCCTCCCCCTCAACTTCGCTCATCCGCCCCTTGGTGTAGGTATGGTATGCTTTACTTTCTCCCCTCCTTCTCACCTTGACATCACTTCATCTCACCTCTTGCTGCACTATACTATGCTTTACTGTGTATTTACTCTCTTCCACCCCTCCCACAATTGCATTTCTTACCTGTACTCGGCCTTCCTCCTCTGTTATCTTCGCTTTCCCCTGCTTTGCCAGTTTTGCGCTGTCGGCCTACGACGCCACTACAAGCTCTGATCAAGATCGTGCGTGTGCGTGCGGTAAGCCAGCCAAGTCGAAGTATGTCGGGAAGAGGCTGCGGTCTTGATGAAGAAACGTCGCTCGATGTGCACCTCGTTGACGGTGTTGTCAATGTGTCGTGGTTCACCATAGCCTGAACGTTGATGGGAACGTTGAATCTTGCCTTGATACCGAAAATAGCCTCCGCCGTGTCGTGTACCAACAACTTCGTTGGTTGTCCACCCTTACAGCTGAGTGGCTTACACTTTTTATAGCTTCCCGTTCAAGATTAAGTAAACATCTTTTGATAATGTCAAAGCCATGAATGCGCACCCTGTGCAAGATTCGCCACAAAACAGTCGCACGGCGGCTGTGTGCTCACCTCACGTTTGCGATAGCGCAACGCTGAGGCGATGCGAAGGCGATTTCCTGGATCACCAGACGTCATTGGCATCTTCCACGGAGAGGCGCCGGCTTGTTAGAGTACAAAAAACATTAAAAAAACAGCGTTCGTGTGACCTGACCGACTGCTGGAGGAACACGGAAAAGGCGCGCTATGGAAGGCGCTGAGCCAGGGCCTCATGGATTGTGTAGTGGGCCGAAGGGGGCTACGGAGCTTTCGCTTTGGAGTCCTCTTAGCGATAGTGGCGACCATCGTAAAACACGAACGCAAGTAACGGAAAGCAGCGGAAGCATTCGCGTACCTTCCCCTGTTGTCCTCCTTATATTTACCGCTCTGCGCTAGTACAAACGCCTTAGCACTGTTGCACGAGCGCAAGTGCGTCAAAGGTTGTACACTAATTGACGTTCCGTGATGAACGCCTTGCGCATGTCGGTAATGCGAAAACACATAGCCCTTACATCAACTCTGTATCCTTCTCGCAAAAACTGACCACAGGAGCCAAAATAAGCTATTTGGTGATATTCGTGGTGGCCTGAATTGTAATCGCATCATTTTATTTTGCAGCACTGCGCATGATTGGGTGGATCAATTGGACGACAACTCGATGCAAAACCTTCTCTGACTGGGCTTGCGGAGGACGAGGAATTGAAGCATCAAGCCTCGCCATAAGTGAAACCGCGGAAACAGCCGCTCAAGACTACGCCATGGAATACGCGGTTGAACTAATAGAGCGTACGTATCTGCCTTTCCTATATGAAACGAAATCATGTCAGACGGGTCGTAGAAGCTTATTAGAACATAGTACGGAAGCGCTGTAAATATCAACATGAGGTTTTTCTTCAGCATGTACGCCGCTCATTGCACTGCATGTAAAAGAGAACTTAATGTCGCTTCAAATATCTGCGATGACTCCTAAGCTTCGCACATAAGAGAATCGCGGTAGCGTTTCGCAATCCGCTGATATTGCCTTCTCATACGCGCGCCATGCTTCGCTTATAGTTTATTGATGTAAATGTTCCATGAGGACAGGAACGTCATTGCCCTTGGCCGTGGTAAACTTTTCGGGGGCACCTCCTAAAAAATACGAGCTCCACACTTCGTTGACGCTGTGTCTCAAGACAATGGTGAACATAAATTAGGCCCCTAGTAATGAGTGGGAAGCATTACACCATTCACTCGTTTCACAATCAACCATGGTGTATTACTCCTGTTCACGTGGCTCGACATGAAGCCTGTATAGGGTCTCTTCCCGAAGCATTTTCAAGCAGAGCTGGGCAGAGATGCTCGGGAAAAGTTAATCGTACTTAAAGAGCAGCAGCATCTCATATAGGCAGTGTTCCATAAAGCGTCGTTCGGCCTCATCATAAGAAATGGCTGGCCGGCTGAGAAAATGCATGGGTGCTGCACCCGCCAGTGAGGCCAGTAAACAGTCCAAAATTTATCATGTGATCATGCTGCCGCGAGCATTTTGCGAATAAATGCTGCAATAACGAAACGATAGGGTATTGAACAACCCGCGTCGGCTGGTTTCGGTTTCTCGCTCAGCCTTCCCACCATTCTCGGCAGCGAAGAGTAGTAAGCGTAGCCGTTTGTCGCGACTATATGCCCCCTTCGGCAACGAAACCCGTCAGCGATTACGTCATTTGCGCGCAGCCAACGACTGCGCCCACTTCAGCAACGTAACATGTCAGCACATACGTCATCGGCGCAGAGCCTATGATCGAGCAAGGCTATGTGTCGCTCGTGGCAGAGCGACGCGGTGAGGAAGCGCGGTGCGAGACACTGGCTAGGTAAAGAAATAGGCCAAGGCACGTGCGCACTTTCTCTAGCGGTAAAGTCGCTAGCCGCCTCCCGGAGGCGTTCGTTCAGGCCTTGTCGCTAGTTCAGCTAGTATCGGCTCTAAAGGCGCGTTTACACTAGAGCGACACGACACCGACACAGACACGAGGCAGACGCAGACGGTCGGCCGACGGGTCGCCCGCCGATGTCGCCGGACCGTCTGGTCACACGTGGCCGACGACGAACCAGACGCCTCCAAAGACAGCATGTCGTAGAAGTGTAACATGATGGCAGACCAAAAACACGCTCAAAACGCATCGGGAGACTGGTCGTCGGCAGGTCGTCGGGAGATATGTGATAGAGCGAAAATTTGCCCATGTCGTTACTTCGAACGTCGAAGGGGGAGATCCCCCTCGACATCCTCGGGCATTTGACAATGGGCATCTCACGCACCCCTCCTACGTCTTTTCTTTGCTTCCCTTTGTCTGTCCGCACCCCGTTCCCCGACGCCGGAAGCGGTGGTGAGGGCCGCGCCGCTACACCAAGAGGGACAATGGTAGAGGAGGAAGGACGGCCTAAATGAGCAGCAGGTGGTCCCCCGTTTTCAACTTTTGCGCGCAAGTTGAGTCGGTGTCGCTCTGCGCGCCTTCTGTGTGACAAGAGAATCGGCCGACGAAAGGCTGGGAGCACGATAAGGCGCGGACGGTGTCTTTAACAGACGATCGGCCGACTGTTGGCGTCGTTGCAGTGTAAATAGGACGACGACACGACAAAAGACACTCCCGGCGAGAGTCGGCAGACCGAAATCCGTGTCGTGTCGCTCTAGTGTAAACGCGCCTTAACGAAAAGGACAGCACAGGAAAATTGAAACGTGGACTGCGCTACCAAAACTGCATCACCACAGGGCCACGGCGCCTTTTCGTAGTAATGGGGGCCAGTACACGAAGTCAGTGCGACTTAACGTTGCCCATTAGCAAGGTTACGTCCCTGCGGTAGCGAAAAGAACTGCTCATGCACAAAAGAGGAGCGCGGGAATTCTTTCAAAATTGAGTCTGCGTGGCGCGCAGCGCTGTGATATTCGAAAAATGTGACCGCTTCTGCATGAATTAGCGAGCTTGTTTGGGAAGTGTAAAAAAAAGTAGGAACTTGTTTACTGGCCCTTTGACTTTCATCGGCAGCGGCCGACGATACTTATCTAAAAATATTAAAGAGCTCAGCTAGCTGGTAAGTATTGATGCTAAAAGACTTAGCACGCAAACACGGACAAAAGAGAGAACTCAAGAAACCATAGGTTAGTCGGCGTTTGTGGTTTCTTGATTCTCTCTCGTGCCTGTGTTTGCATGCCCAGTCTTTTAACACTCCTCACCGCTGCTGGCCGACAGGTCGGAATCCACCCCTGAAAGAGCCGAGCTCGCTTTGAAACGTTGGCACGTGAACATTAAAAAATAAAAAAAATATTGGTTAGAGGTATCTGTGCACTTGACAAATTGTTCTCGATGAAAAAAAATGCAAATACTGAGTAAGAAGTATACTACTCAGATCTGGTTGCAAGCGCTGGCGAGCCTCTGTGCTGCAACACATGGCTGCTACGCGGCCTTCTGTGGTTCGAGCCCTGATTGTTTTTGACATCTATCGGAATTCTTCGCTCACAGACAACGCCGCTCTCGTCGGCACCGATTCTTGTGCGACATGAGCTCTTTATTGGCATCACGATAAAACAGCAAGAGAACACTAGGCTTACGCTGTCCTTTGTCATGTTATCAGTCGACCTGAATGAGGCACAAGCAGGGTTGCCAGATTGCGTTAATAACCAGATTGGGCTACATGGTGCCTGGCTTCGAAAAATCAATGACGAAAATTGTTAACACCGGGTATCCCCGAAGCTCATTGCTGCTGTAAAGATATGTAGGCTGTCTCGAAGGGCCTGTTTCAGGAAATACAGGCACTTGGCTTCAAGTTCATACTTCATGCCAACGCATCTGGTTCGGCGCCATCTGTTGTCGCTTCACGCTTGGTTCAGTAAGATATACTGTGGCGTTGCCGGCTAACATACAGCGAACCATTATGTGCGCACAATAATAACTCAAGTATTCGCACGCATGCTGTGGAGAGTCATTTTCGTCCGTGGTCTCTCAACGATTTCCGCGTTAGTTAATTAGTTGTTCACTTTAAGAACATTGACAACTTTTGATCGTCACTTTCTCTCAGCAGAAACAAGTGTGCTGTGTATAGCGCGGTAGCGCGTTGTAATCATGGCTTCTACTACGTGATAGCGCTAGAGCGAATCAGTAAGGCACATGGCGCGATGATCAGATTCTGGTTAGATCAAACTTTGCGCACTTAAGTGATGGTCTTATCGAATGGCTGCGGTAAGTCTGGCTCAGAAATTTGGGAAGTGAAATGTTGTCTTCGCAACACTCGGCTAGCACAGGTGGGCGATGTACAGCCATGTATGTAAGAAAGAATGAGACGAAGAGCTTTGTTTTCAAGGTAAATTTCAGTTGATGCGCATATTTGGTTTTATCAGGGCCTGGTGTTGTGTTGTTTCGAAATGGTACAATGAGATCGGCAAGTTTTCGACTGGGTTAAAAATTTCCAAAATTGAAGCTGCATTCGAGAGTAAAAGAATTGTTTATGTCCCAAACGTATGCCTATTCCAAGATTAATTGGACTCAGGCTGCCTGAGAGTACTCGATCGTGAAGATCCGCTGCTAATCCTCAGTGCTGTGGCTGGCAATAATGTGTCTTACTATAAAAAAAAATTCCTGGGCCAGACTACAATAAAAAAATCCTCGGTGTTGTGTAAAGCGACGCGCAAACTAAAGGTAGCTCAAGATGCGGCTCTGTAAATACCAGTAACGCCATCAATCAATCGGAAAAGTATCTTTCGGCTGATTGTAACAGCAGGTGGCGTTCAAATGCACGTCTGCGTGGCAGCTCTCAAGGATTCCTTACGCAGGTCTAGAGGCCATTGTTGTTGCATGCGACAAAAGTTATTTTGTACCTGGGAATACAACGAACGTTTCGCCAATGTAATTGGCAACTTTTCGCCTACAAAATGTCCGGTCTGGCTATCTTTAATCTATACTTTGAGGCCATTTAGGTGGCTTTACGGGGCCTATCTGGCAGCCATGGGCCTGATTTATCAATTAAAGATAGATTGATCGATTAGAACAACATTATCATTGCGCTTTATTGCTATTTTACTGTTAAATTAAGAAGTATGCACTTTACTGATGTCAAGAAAGCTACACTTCATTTTGTTCTAGTTTTGCTGTTGTTGGCGCATGGCGCATGCTCTAGGTATGGCTTTGCGCAATATTCATGGCACGGCGGTTTGTGTACGGCCGATTTTTGCGCATGCGGAAAAGAAAGTCTCCCTCAGTCTACAATGTGTCAAGGCTACAGTAAAGCACTGCACTCTAAGCCGAACCTGTCTATCGGTCTCTTCGTCTAGTACATAAGACGAATCGTCATAAAGAAATAAATGTCTAGATAAGCATCTTTGTCGGTTCATAAACCTGGAGCCCCACGCTTTAAAAGCGAGTGCCTTACTGAATGGGGTAGGCACCCAGGCGTGCGAAATGTGTATATGTAACCATTATGAATGTGTTGTACCGGAAACACTGTAAGAAGCTTCCGTAAAGACTTTGTTGAAAAATTTCGTGACGCTGGAGTAAAAGCCTTCTCGGGACAAGGAGCGCAAGCTACATAAAAAAGGAAATAAGCTGCCAACGCCAGCGGCGTCGCCCGTGAGCGAAAATCCCAATGTGTACACGGAATGCAGTTCGAGCCGTGACCGAAACCAGGCATTTTCGTTGGTAGTTACCACATAGGCAGAACAGCATTGGAGACATCAAGAAAAGACCCACAAAAAGCGTCATGTCAAGCGCGAAGTCCCGTAAACAGCCCAGACACTACGCGGCAGAAGTGTAAAATCGAGCCACGTGTCACACTTAGACCGAATACCTGTCTTAACATTACCCACTCATTATGCGTGGCCCAGCTATGATTCAGTAAGTGCGCATAGACTTACAGACGGGTAGAACGTCCTTAGCTACTCCGGAAAGGAACTATGGCGTAGTCCGTGCACCGCAACGGTGGTTAAGTGGGCGCCGAAGAAGAGTTTACAGCAGTGAATGTCACGCGTACAGGCGTTGCTTTCCTAACGCCATGGTACAGTGTCCACCGTGAACCGACGCACGGCAAGCAAATAAGGAAGGTATGCGAAAAGTGTCCGCCATCGTTTTTGACTCGAAGGTGAAGCTTATATGTCCGGTAACTTTTTCCTGGAGGCAAACTGACTGACACTATCGGGCCACTCAAGGACAGTCAAGATGATCAGCTGAGTTAGCTGGAGTAGAACTTTGTAGAATTTCTTAGCCGCGCTGATTCAGTTTTGAAGTCCCGTTCAAGTACAAATTAGGAATAAGTTGTTCCATGTCAGTTTGCGAACTAATGTAAATATCAACGCATAACATTATCCACATATCGTAAGATGTGTTTAAAGTGTCAACATTGGCTGCACGAAGCACCACAAAATCACAATAAGACTCTAGGGCTTTACATGTCAAAATCCCGATTTAATTATGACGCACGCCGTTGTGGAGGGCTCTGGAAATGTCGACCATATGGCGTGCTTAATTCCGCACTTAATTCCGAGCTAGAATAGTCGACGGGCCTCCTGCCGCCGCGGCCGGAATCAAAACCTTCGGGTCAGCAGTCGAGCACCGTGCACCATCATGGCTTACTATGAACAAATCAATATTGCCGGTGAGCAGAAACTATGCAAATTCATAGATTCAGATAAAAAAGCGCGCGTCCTAATGTGGGAACACGAGATTCACGGTCCCACCCTCCTGTGGATCGAGCACTATCGTGACCGATAGAGGATAATTTCTACACAAAAATACTTTTGTAGAATCTGTCATGATGCCAACCTACATTTTGGCTCATTTTTTTTCAGGTAAAAGATCTATAAACACTCTAGAACCAGATGCGGATCTATCAAGTGACCCTGATGCGTATGATTTCTCGAACATGGCAAAGGTGTTCCAGGCATGCAGAAAAGGTACATGCTGAAACAGCATACCCGTTCTTTTTTTCATACTTGTCTCTTTGCTAGCAAGTACAGCAAAAGCGCCGAGTGTGTCTTTCGTTGCACGCTTTCGTTAAGGCATTCAGCTGTCTACTCGAGATGGCACCAAGTGCATTCTTCAAGGATTGGTGGAGTTGCGCGCCTGCTTACTAATGCGATTATTTCAGTTAATGCATAGTCAGAAGACCAGGTCATGATAGTGTACATGCATGATTTCAGTAGCATGGGCGGGAGCATGGTACACATGCTTGGTAGCTTATTTTGCTAAACTTGGTAGCAGCGTTACCTTTCTCAATATTTAACCCTCGAGATAGCGCAGGCATCATTTCGTCTTATGCAGGTATCTGAAGAAGTAGAGGCGCTTCGGTGGTTTATGCAGCCGGTTGATTGTCCGCACGAGTCTCTAATCTTTCGTTAGTATTATTAACCCTGTGTTGGAAGATAGCTAAAAAGTGACTTTTAACAGAAAGAAGAAATAGCATGAGTTTTCTGGAGCGCCTACGAATGCTGACATTAACTTCAAGCACTTTCTATACACATCGCAAAAAAACCTGGCATATTCCAGATTCTAGAACAAAATATGAAAACCAAAGAGCGAAAACACGTATACAAAGGGAAATGAACACAAAAGGGGAGGAGTAAAATAACACAACACGAGAAATATTGATTGGGAATAAAAAATGAGATTGCATATATACAACTATGCGGAAAGACTGAAAAGGGGTAGACTTTGTACATTGTGCCACACTATGTCAAAACAGTGCAAAGCTCGGATAAAAACAATGATTGTGGACTATGAAAAACGTCAAGATCAAGAAAATTAACATTATAGAGACTTTGTATTCTGTGAACGGTAGAGTGTGGGAGGTAGCAGGCGGGTACATGAAACGGTCTGTTCTCTCTGGTTAACTTACGCGGAATTCGAAAATTAGCACAATTGAGAAGTACAGGGCAGGATATGACACCGTGGACTAGCTTGTAAGTGATGGCAGTTATAATAATTCAGCAGTATTTGAACGAGATCCAGAGTCATTTTTAGCAAAGCAATGGTTATATATGATGAGGACTTTTTTTCTGGACTCGTTCAATGGTGTTACCGCTGGATTGAGCAATATCATTCCATATCACGGACGCCTACTCAAGTTGTAGACGACATATTGCCGTGTACAATTTGTGGAGGGCCATGGGAGACCTGAAGTCTCGAGATATTCTGCAAACACATCCGAGAGAACGAAGGCCCCGCATAGCAGCACGCTTAACGTGAGAAGAAAAGTTTAACGCGCTGTCAACAACACCAAGATCACTGATTTTATAAACCTTGCATAAGTACACAGAATTGACAAAGTATTGAAATGACACGCTAGATGTTTTGCGAGTGATAGACTGAATTTTGTCTTCGAGGTATTCAGAGAAAGGTTACTGCCGTTTCACCATCCGGAAAAAGAGCGCAAGTCTGACTGCAGCAAGCGACAGTCGTTAACTGAATGAATTCCCTTAAAAATCTTGATGTCATCGGCGTACAAGAGGAAAGAATTACGAATGGCAAAAGGAACATCATTAACGTAAATTAAAAATAGGAGTGGGCCTAAACCGACCCTTGAGGGACTCCACTAGTCACTTTATACAAATAAGGCGTTTGGCCATTTACGGCTACATAACAGTATCTATTGAGCAGATAGCTCTGCAGGAGATTCAGAACCGACTAGTCAACATCAAAGTGCGCAAGTTTAATCATAATCAGTATGTGGCTGACTACGTCAAAAGCCTTGCTCAGGTCACAGTAAATTACGTCAACCTGTCCTCTCTGAGAAATTGGTGTGGATATCTGCGTCATGAAACTAGCAAGATTTGTGGTAGTTGAGCGGCTAGCGAGAAAACCATGTTGGTTAGGAATCAATGAGTTTTTCACACTAGAAGACAATATGTTGTGAAAAGCCAGCTCGAATATCTTTGATGTGGCACATAGTAGAGACGTCGGGCGATAATTAGAAGCATCTGTTTTAGAGCCCGACCTAAATACTAGAAAAACACGAGCAGTTTTCCACATGCCAGGAAGTGTAGAAGTGTCCAGGCAGTTATTGAATATCGTAGTCAGTACTGGGACAAATATACTACCATAAGCTTTTAGTATGGCGGAGGGGTGCCATCTGGCCCACATGATAGGGATGGTTTTAAGCGCTTAATGCATTCGCAGATAAGATTTTCATCCAGCGACAAAGCACTGGATGATCTAACTGCCTTGGGTTGTTGTCTGATATCAGTGCTAGAGTCTGAGGCCTTATAAACGGATGAGAAATGCGTGGCCAAACAGTGAGCGACGGCATGCACTTCTACACCATTTGAGTCCAGTAGTCTGAAGGACTCTCCGCTTTTGCTAGACCGTTTACGTACATACTTCCAAAACTCAGCCGGCCTGTCAGAGGCGCTTTTTTCTAAGAATTCAATATACGAACTATGATCCCGTTTATATAGGCGTTTAGAGAGAGTTCGAAAGAAGCTGAACTCTTCCTTCCAGTCGCTGGATGGAGAACATTTAGATTTCCTGTGTGCGTGATCTTTATGCTTCAGTGCACTGATAAGTTCAGATGAGAACCAGTGGGGATATTTACGTTGTTTAGGTGTATATTGGGGAATAAAATTACGCATGCTGCTCAGTACAAGCTCCGTAAACCGATCAACTGGTCATCAACATTTGGTTTGTCAGTAACCTTTGACCACTAACGGTGGACAAGTGATGACAGAGGCCCGTGTAATCGCCTCGCTTGAAGGCTAATCTCGGAGATTTGTTTACGTAACTGCTGAAGCTCTTTGTTTCGGCTGATGCGGATAATCTTACGTTAAGTGGTGGGGGGAATTTGTCCGCACGTACAAGAGAGATGTCGGAGCGGGAAACTTCAAGGGGTTGATCGTTTGACACACACAGGTCTAAGACGTTGCCACTGGAATTGACGACTGAGTTATGTTGCAGTAGGCAATTAAATGCCAGAAAGTGCAAGAGCAGGCTGCACTTTTTCGCTATGAAATGATTGTAATGAGAAAAGATAAGCGTGCTCCAGTCAATTCCAGGTGTCTTGAAATCCCCAAGAACAATAATTATGTGCCCAGTATGAGAAGATATGACATAAGTTCAATGGAAGACATGACATCAATCAATCAATCAATGATTTATTTAACGTGCCCAGGAACAACCGTAAGGTCCTTGTGCTGGCGCACGCAAAAAAAAACAATAAAAATAAGCAATACAATACAGACAGTTTTCAGAAATAAAAAGAGCAAAAACACGTAGACAAAGAGAAATGAACACAAAAGGGGAGGAGTAAAATAAGACAACACGAGAAATATTGACGGGGCATAAAAAATTAGATTGCATATATACAACTATGTGGAAAGGCTGAGAAGGGAAGACTTTGTACATTGTGCCACACTATGTCAAAACAGTGCAAAGCTCGGATAAAAACAATGATTGTGGGCTATGAAAAACGTCAAGATCAAGAAAATTAACATTATAGAGACTTTGTATTCTGTGAACGGTAGAGTGTTGGAAGAAGCAGGCGGGTACATGAAACGGTCTGTTCTCTCTGGTTAACTTACGCGGAATTCGAAAATTTACACAATTGAGAAGTACAGGGCAGGATATGATACCGTGGACTAGCTTGTAAAGAAATAAGAGATCAAAGCGATTTCGTCGGCAGTGAAGTGATGGCAGTGATAATAATTCAGCAGTACTTGAACGAGATCCAGAGTCATTTTTAGCAAAGCGATGGTTATATATGCTGAGGAATTTTTTCTGGACTCGTTCAATGGTGTTACCGCTGGATTGAGCAATGACATTCCATATCACGGACGCATACTCAAGTTGCGGAAGACGTATTGCCGTGTACAATTTGTGTAGGGCCATGGGAGACCTGAATTCTCGAGATATTCTACAAACACATCCGAGAGAACGAAGGCCCCGCACAGCAGCACGCTTAACGTGAGAAGAAAAGTTTAACGCGCTGTCAACAACAACACCAAGCTCACTGATTTCATAAACACGCTAGATGTTTTGCGAGTGATAGACATGAATTTTGTCTTCGAGGTATTCAGAGAAAGGTTATTACCGTCGCACCATTCGGAAAAAGAGCGCAAGTCTGACTGCAGCAAGCGACAGTCGTTAACTGAATGAATTTCCTTTAAAATCTTGATGTCATCGGCATACAAGAGGAAAGAAGAATTACGAATGGCAAAAGAAACATCATTAACGTAAATTAAAAATAGGAGTGGGCCTAATACCGACCCTTGAGGGACCCCACTAGTCACTTTATACAAAGAAGACGTTTGGCCATTTACGGCAACATAACAATATCTATTGAGCAGATAGCTCTGCAGGAGATTCACAACTGACAAGTCAACATCAAAGTGCGCAAGTTTAACCATAATCAGCGTGCGGCTGACTACGTCAAAAGCCTTGCTCAGGTCACAGTAAATTACGTCAACCTGTCCTCTCTGAGAAATAGGTGTGGAGATCTGCGTCATGAAACTAGCAAGATTTGTGGTAGTTGAGCGGCCAGCGAGAAAACCATGTTGATTAGGAATCAATGAGTTTTTCACACTAAAAGACAATATGTCGTGAAGAGCCAGCTCGAAGTTCTTTGATGTGGCACATAGTAGAGACATCGGGCGATAATTAGAAGCATCTGTTTTAGAGCCCGACTTAAATACTGGAAAAACACGAGCAGTTTTCCACATGCTTGGAAGTGTGGAAGTGTCCAGGGAGTTATTAAATATCGTAGTTAGTACTGGGACAAATATACTACCATAAGCTTTTAGTATGGCGGAGGGGATGCCATCTGGCCCACATGATAAGGATGGTTTTAAGCGCTTAATGCATTCGCAGATAAGATTTTCATCCAGCGACAAAGCACTGGATGAGCTAACCGCCTTGGGCTGTTGTCTGATATCAGTGCTAGAGTCTGAGGCCTTATAAACGGATGAGAAATGCGTGGCAAAACAGTCAGCGACGGCACGCACTTCTACCCCATTTGAGTCCAGTAGTCTGAAGGACTCTCCGCGTTTGCTGGACCGTTTACGTACATACTTCCAAAACTCAGCCGGCCTGTCAGAGGCGCTTTTTTCTAAGAATTCGATATACGAACTATGATCCCGTTTATATAGGCGTTTAGAGAGAGTTCGAAGGAAGCTGAACTCTTCCTTCCACTCGCTGGATGGAGAACATTTAGATTTCCTGTGTGCGTGATCTTTATGCTTCAGTAATAATAATAATAATAATATTAATAATAATAATAATAATAATAATAATAATAATAATAATAATAATAATAATAATAATAATATGTCATGTCTTCCATTGAACTTGTGGTATCTTCTCATAGTGGGCACAGAATTATTGTTCTTGGGGATTTCAATGCACCTGGAATTGACTGGAGCACGCTTACTTTTTCTCATTACAATCATTTCATAGAGAAAAAGTGCAGCCTGCTCTTGGACTTTCTGGCGTTTAATTCCCTACTGCAACATAACTCAGTCGTCAATTCCAGTGGCAACGTCTTAGACCTGTGTGTGTCAAACGATCAACCCCTTGAAGTTTCCCGCTCCGACATCTCTCTTGTACGTGCGGACAAATTCCACCCACCACTTAACGTAAGATTATCCGCATCAGCCGAAACAACAAGCTTCAGCAGTTACGTAACAAATCTCCGAGATTTGCCTTCAAGCGAGGTGATTACACGGGCCTCTATCATCACTTGTCTACCGTTGAGTGGTCACAAGTTACTGCAAACCAAATGTTGATGAGCAGGTTAATCGGTTTACGGAGCTTGTACTGAGCAGCATGCGTAATTTTATTCCCCAATATACACCTAAACAACGTAAATATCCCCACTGGTTCTCATCTGAACTTATCAGTGCACTGAAGCATAAAGATCACGCACACAGGAAATCTAAATGTTTTCCATCCAGCGACTGGAGGAGGAGTTCAGCTTCTTTCGAACTCTCTCTAAACGCCTATATAAACGTGATCATAGTTCGTATGTTGAATTCTTAGAAAAAAGCGCCTTTGACAGGCCGGCTGAGTTTTGGAAGTATGTATGGAAACGGTCCAGCAAAAGCGGAGAGTCCTTCAGACTACTGGACTCAATGGGGTAGAAGTGCATGCCGTCGCTGACAGTTTTGCCACGCATTTCTGATCCGCTTATAAGGCCTCAGACTCTAGCACTGATATCAGACAACAGCCCAAGGTGGTTAGCTCATCCAGTGCTTTGTCGCTGGATGAAAATCTTATCTGCGAATGCATTAAGCGCTTAAAACCATCCTTATCATGTGGGCCAGATGGCATCCCCTCCGCCATACTAAAAGCTTATGGCAGTATATTTGTCCCAGTACTGCCTACGATACTTAATAACTGCCTGGACACTTCCACATTTCCTAGCATGTGGAAAACTGCTCGTGTTTTTCCAGTATTTAAGTCGGGCTCTAAAACAGATGCTTCTAATTATCGCCCGATGTCTCTACTATGTGCCACATCAAAGATCTTCGAGCTGGCTTTTCACAACATATTGTCTTCTAGTGTGAAAAACTCATTGATTCCTAACCAACATGGTTTTCTCGCTGGCAGCTCAACTACCACAAATCTTGCTAGTTTCATGACGCAGATATCCACACCTATTTCTCAGAGAGGACAGGTTGACGTAATTTACTGTGACCTGAGCAAGGCTTTTGACGTAGTCAGCCACATACTGATTATGATTAAACTTGCGCACTTTGATGTTGACTAGTCGGTTCTGAATCTCCTGCAGAGCTATCTGCTCAATAGATATTGTTATGTAGCCGTAAATGGCCAAACGCCGTATTTGTATAAAGTGACTAGTGGGGTCCCTCAAGGGTCGGTATTAGGCCCACTCCTACTTTTAATTTACGTTAATGATGTTTCTTTTGCCATTCGTAATTCTTCTTTACTCTTGTATGCCGATGACATCAAGATTTTTAAGGAAATTCATTCAGTTTGTATCAAGTGCGAATGCGACCAAACGAAAGACGTTTAATCAAGTAAGGCTCGCGCATATAAAGGGACACCATGGTTGATACGCATGCGCAGTTGCAGGTGCACATGACACGCTCGATACACCTTCCTTACTTTATGGGAAGTTATACTGCATAGAAACTTAACACACTTGCTGAAAATTAGCATCGTAGTACAGCCGACGCGGCTGACGTGTTGGACGTGCTGATCGCCTAGGAGCCGGCGCTGCTGTTGTCGTGCTGGACGTGCCGACTGTCCCCGCTGGCAGTGTACAAGCCGTACCGGCTGAGCACGGTGGCGAAAGCTCGTTTCTCTCGGCTGCGTCCTCGTTGTCCGAGTCACTGCTTTCAGTTGTGCCAAGCAGAAAAGGTTCTGTGACTACCTGGTAAGACCGCGGTGCTAGCTTGCCAACGACCTGGGCTCTTCGAATCCACTGCTTGCCTTTAATCCGGACGACATCTCCCTTCCTTAGCGGCGGCAAAGTTCTCCTCCGCGCGTCGGGTGGGTTTCGCTTGAATACTGGGGAGCAGGGTTCTTGCGTGAAGTCTGGTAGGGGAGTGCGAAGTCTTCTTCCCTGTAGGAGTTCTCCTGGAGACCGACCATCTTCAAGAGGAGCAGTGCGATAGGCCAGAAGACCCAGCCAGAGGTCATCTCGGGTTTCCGACGTCTTCTTCACAATTCTTTTCACAATTTGCACCCCTTTCTCGGCAAGTCCATTGGAGCGGGGAAATCCGGGACTCGATGTTACATGGTTGAAATCGTACCTGGATGCGAAAAGAAAGAATTCATGAGAAGAAAACTGGGGCCCATTGTCAGTGCACACCTCTACAGGTATCCCATATCTTGAGAAAATAGCACTCAGTTTGGAAATCACGGTCCTTGCCGTAGTGTCACTCAACTGTTCCACTTCTGGGAAATTCGTCAGGGCATCAAAGACGCACAAATAAGAATTTCCCCCGTATTGGAAAAGGTCCACGCCCACCCGGTACCACGCGTGAGGCGGCGTTAGTCTCGAAATGATCGGTTCGCTCGGTTGCGCGTACGCGTGCTTCCGGCATGCGCTGCAGCTTCGTAACATATTGTCAATGTCATTACTCAGTCCGGGCCAGAACACTAAGCTGCGCGCCCTTGCTTTACTTTTGTTCAGGCCTAAATGCCCTTCGTGAATGCGTTTAAGCATTTCCGGCCGCATGGATCTCGGGATTACTACTTTACATCCCTTCAGTAGCACTCCCTGCACTTTCGACAATTCTGAAGCGAACGGCTTCATTGGGCCTTCAAGGCTGTCGCCTCCTTGTCCTTCGACGTAACAACTAAGGGCTTGCAGTTCCGGATCTTTTGCAGTTTCTACCACTAAGCGGTTCAGGGTTTTAGCGCTCACCAAATCCAATATAACAGCGACTGCGTGGACTTCGACGTCTTCTGTCGAGCCTGCGTATTCCTCGTCGCATGGTCGTGACGATCTGGACAGCATGTCGGCAAGGACCAGCTGCTTCCCTGGAATGAATCGGAGTTCATAATCGTATGTCAGCAAACGAAGGAAGAAGCGTTGAAGTCGCGGTGGCATATCTCCGATACCCTTGGATGCGATGGCTATAAGAGGCCGGTGATCTGTCTCAATGATAATTTTGCGGCCATACACAAAGTGACGAAATTTTTCGCATGTAAAGGTGATGCCCATGGTTTCATTTTCTATTTGTGAATACATTTGTTCGGCATGCGTCATCACACGTGAAGCGTAGGCTATCGGTCGCCAGTTATCACCATACTGCTGCAGAAGAGCTGCCCCCAGTCCACTTTTTGATGCATCAGCTGTTATTTTCGTTGCCCTCTGAGCATGTGACATATCGCTTTCCATTCGCTAGCGTGGTTTTCAGTCCATTCAAACACCGTGTCTTTCCTGATTAGACTGCGCAGAAGCTTTGTTTTTTCGGCCAGGTTCGGCAGGTATTTTCCGAAATAGTTCACGACGCCGAGCATTCTGTGGACTGCTGCCTTGTCCGTAGGGAACGGCATTTCACTGAGGGACGCGCTAAGCGCCGGGTTCGGCCGGATGCCGTCGCACGTGAGGACGTCACCGAGACAGTCAATTTCGGTCTGCCGAAACTTGCACTTGGTAGCGTTAAACGTCAGGCCGGCCTCGCAGGCCCCTTTGCAAAACATTTTTAAGGCGTGCATCGTGCTCTTCTGCTGTTGCTCCCCAGATTAGAATGTCGTCGATGTATACAGCTGTACCTGGGATACTGTCAAAAAGCTCGCTCAGTGTTTTTTGGAATACTTCTGGTGCGGATGCAATTCCGAACGGAAGCCTCAAAAATCTGTAACGGCCAAATGGTGTTCCGAACGTGCAGATCTTGGATGTGGCCTCATCGAGTGGGATTTGGTGAAAAATTGGGGGACCCTTAAGCTTTGCCTTTAAGAGTTGAACGCGATAGCGAAGTCCGGCCCCCAGTGCGCACTTCAGCCACTAAGTGCATACTTATTAATGTGTATTGTTACACACACACACGCGCACGCACGCGCGCGAATTGTACAGGCTTTCGATCTAAAGCAAGAGTCGCATGGCCTCCAAGATAATACGCCGCGCGCCCGCCCTCTCGGATGCCATGAAAAGTCGAGACATATTTCTCACAATGCCTCACAGATGGCAGCACATTATCTAGCGTTTGCTGCGTTGGCTTAATATGTTTTTCGCTAGATGGACATAGTTGTCCGTTTTTAGAGCTGTTTGAAAGTTCGTGTGTGTATTTAGCGGCGATGGCTGCACTATCCCGGCCTTTTTTCGACGTAGTTTGATGGCCTCGTGATTGCGCCTACAAATCGCCGTATGGGCTCGTTTTCGTCGTGACACCTGCCGAACAAAATGCGTTGAGACTACTTTCACTACATGACATTTATGTAGTGTTTTTTTTCCGAAGCAGCTGCAAGTAACATCGTGGCTTTGTGGTAAGACCCCCTGCCTGACACGCGAACGGCCCGGGTTCGATCCTCATTGGGACCGAAGATTTTATCGTTTATTTTATTTGCTACTTTCTCGATTTTTCGCTCACGGATGATTTTTCGCTCACAACCAACGGTGCCTACGCCGACAGCGGAATTTCTGCGACACGAGCTCTCTAACGCTATCGCGTTAAAACCTCA
This sequence comes from Rhipicephalus sanguineus, assembly GCF_013339695.2. NCBI lineage: Eukaryota > Metazoa > Arthropoda > Arachnida > Ixodida > Ixodidae > Rhipicephalus > Rhipicephalus sanguineus. Next base: position 206,843,684 of record NC_051179.1, read on the forward strand.
GTCCGCATCGAGGCGCGAAAAATACCTGGCCCCTACTACAGATATCTTCGCGCCTAGGCATCTGGTAATGCTCGCGCTTTAAGCACTTGTTAATCTCCCTGGGATCCATGCACACACGCAGCATTCCATCCTTTTTTCTAACGAGAACAAGGGGGCTTACCCAGTCTGTTGGTTCCTGGACCTTTTGTATGATTCCCGCTTGCTCCATGCGCCGCAACTCTTCTCGCAGAGGCTCTCTTAGCGCCAAGGGTACTCGTCGCGCCGGTTGCACCACTGGCGTGGCTCCTTCTTCCAACTTGATTTTGTACTTGCGAGCAACGCATCCAGTGCCGCGGAACAACTGCGGGAACTCTTTGAAAATATCGTCCTCACCTGCGGTGTTCACGACATCAACTGACCTGGACACTAGTCCTAGCGCCTCGCTTGCCAGTAGTCCCAGTATGGCAGGATTTCCTTTTTTGAGAATGAAGAAGTCAATATTTCTTGCTCGGCCATTTATGACGACCCGTAAATTGGCGACTCCGATGTGCTTGATAACGTGCCCGCTATAGGCGCGAAGGACCGAGGTGCTTGGGCTCAAGCTTGCTTTTTCTTTGCATCTTTGATAGACTGAAGAGGGCAGCAGGTTCGCCTGAGAGCCTGTGTCTACTTTAAACAGGACAGCTTGACCGCCTACATGCGCCTCTGTTAGCCATTCTGCCTTGCTCCCGACAGCATCGACACTGACGTCCAAAATACTGAAATCGTCTTCGTCTTCGCGCACATCGTGCACCTGAGGGCTTCGCTTGCAGCACACTGCAAAATGGTTCGTTGCTTTGCACAAAAAACACGTCTTCCCAAATGCTGGGCATCTCCCGCGTTCGTGCGCCCTGTTGCATCTGCTACATTTGGACCCAGTTGAATGAGGCCGTCGCTTCACTGTCGCAACTTGGCTTTCTGGCTGTGTCCATGCCTCATTTCGAAGGGCTGCAACTTCTGCGGCTTTACAAAACTGTTCTGCCTTAAGCACTGTCAAATTCTTCTCACCAATCATCTTCTCTCGCAATTTGGGGTCATTGGTGCCGAAAACAATTTGGTCACGGTCCTCTACACGATGCATAGTCTTGGGCGAGTAAAAGGTTTTTACCACAGACTGCAGAACTGTGAGCTGACTTCAATATTATGCACGTTATGCAACGAACAACCTCTTAGAAGCATGTATATTGATTATTGAAATAGACAATCTGTTTCTATCAGGGGAATCCAGCAGGAGGGTTAAACTTTTACGAACAAAACAACGAAGTCGGCCATTTTTTCTGGCCCTTGGGGGGCCCCCTAAAACCGGAGGGCCCGGTTCATTTGAACCCTTTGAACCCTGGATAATCCGCCCCTGGTCACGGATCATCGAGTCGATTTGCAGCCCAAAGTTGCAGTTCCGGACTTGCTTCCTCAAATCTCGCAAAAAGTGCTCGAAGGGCTCTCCTTCTCCCTGAGTCCTTAAACGAAACAGGTATCGTTCATGCACCTCATTCTGCTGCTCTTGGCAGTACTCTTGGAATTTCTTGAGAACTGTGGCATAGTCCTCTTTGTTTTCGCTCTCCAGAAATGTAAAGTTATTAAATACCTCCAGTGCGTCATCACCTGCAGCACTCAGCAGCAGAGCTGTCTTTGCGGCTCCTGACCTCGGTTCCTTTTGAGATTCCGTTGCCGTAAGACACAGGTCAAACTTCTGTTTGAAACGGTCCCAGTTTTTCGAGATGTTGCCGGCTAGGAGCAGGGGATCCGGAGGCTTCACTAATTCCATCTTCTCGTAGGCCCGCGTTGTACAACAAGTCAGGTTCCGCCCCCCAGGAAGCGAGCCACTTCTGACACCATGTATCAAGTGCGAATGCGACCAAACGAGACGTTTATTCCAGTACGGCTCGCGCATATAAAGGGACACCATGGTTGATACGCATGCACAGTTGCAGGTGCACATGACACGCTCGATACACAGTTAACGACTGTCGCTTGCTGCAGTCAGACTTGCGCTCTTTTTCCGAATGGTGCAACGGTAATAACCTTTCTCTGAATACCTCGAAGACAAAATTCATGTCTATCACTCGCAAAACATCTAGCGTGTCATTTCAATACTCTGTCAATTCTGTGCCGTTATTCAAGGTTTATGAAATCAGTGATCTTGGTGTTGTTGTTGACAGCGCGTTAAACTTTTCTTCTCACGTTAAGCGTGCTGCTATGCGGGGCCTTCGTTCTCTCGGATGTGTTTGTAGAATATCTGGAGAATTCAGGTCTCCCATGGCCCTACACAAATTGTACACGGCAATATGTCTTCCGCAACTTGAGTATGCGTCCGTGATATGGAATGGCATTGCTCAATCCAGCGGTAACACCATTGAACGAGTCCAGAAAAAATTCCTCAGCATATATAACCATCGCTTTGCTAGTAATGACTCTGGATCTCGTTCAAATACTGCTGAATTATTATCACTGCCATCACTTCACTGCCGACGAAATCGCTCTGATCTCTTATTTCTTTGCAAGCTAGTCCACGGTATCATATCCTGCCCTGTACTTCTCAATTGTGCTAATTTTCGAATTCCGCGTAAGTTAACCAGAGAGAACAGACCGTTCCATGTACCCGCCTGCTTCTTCCAACACATTACCGTTCACAGAATACAAAGTCTCTATAATGTTAATTTTCTTGATCTTGACGTTTTTCATAGCCCACAATCATTGTTTTTATCCGAGCTTTGCACTGTTTTGGCATAGTGTGGCACAATGTACAAATTCTTCCCTTCTCAGTCTTTCCACATAGTTGTATATATATGCAATCTAATTTTTTATTCCCCGTCAATATTTCTCGTGTTGTCTTATTTTACTCCTCCCCTTTTGTGTTCATTTCTCTTTGTCTACGTGTTTTTGCTCTTTTTATTTCTGAAAACTGTCTGTATTGCATTGTTTATTTTTATTGTTTTTTTTTGCGTGCGCCAGCACAAAGACCTTACGGTTGTTCCTGGGCACGTTAAATAAATGATTCATTGATTATTATTATTATTATTATTATTATTATTATTATTATTATTATTATTATTATTATTATTATTATTATTATTATTATTATTATATTTGCACAAAAAATAACGCGATGGAACGTACGGTGAAGCCTCGCGGAAAGCTGCATCATCAGGCGCTGACGTGCGAACAGCAAACTTCTCCTTCAACGCTAAAACAGCTGTAGTGAATGCAACGTTGCAAGCTCTGCCGCTGTTCGTAGGTGCAGGCGTGCAAAACTGAGCCCCTGTTTTTGTTTCCTTTTGAAGGTGAGAAGAAGAAAGAAGACTTCACCAAGAAGTTTACGGCCGCTTTTAATCCCTCCTGGAAACTGAAACCCAAATTCCAAGCAGATGCCGAAGCAGTGAATGCTCCTGCAACCATACAGGATTTCCAAAACAACCTGTATTTCTTTCCGCTGGGAGATGCCGACTATGCTACGCAGGACGACAAAGAAGCACACTCGGCCATGTTAACGGTACGCAACTTGCCTTATTTACATTGTAGGCACCATTCCGTGCAGAGTTCGGTTGGCATGGAAAGCGACATATTGGGCTGTTGTTTAACCCTACAAAACCCGCCTAGAAAATGGGCGTGAAAAAAAGCGGATATCTCGTTTATTTGCTCTTGTGATACAAGTCATCATAATTAGAACTTGCAGTTTCCGCCAGATGTCGACGGCACGCCAGTGTCATGCTTCAGCACCTATGATAGTAAAAAAACCTATTTCTTTCCCGGTTGAGGCAAAGCGTGATGGCACATTTTGAACAAATGATGGAACTGAACTTATTCTCACTTGCCGCACAGTTCTTGCAATGCAGCCTCTGGTTCGTTACCAGTGGGAAATGCCCAGCACCCTCTTTCCTGACGTCAACACTGGGCTCAATTAGTGAAACTCTTCTTTTTTTTTTTTTTGTAGCAGGGTGATGGAAAGCTAGATGGGCGTCCCTTTTTTCCCTTACAACGCGGCGATAAACACACGCAGCTGCATTGGCTTGGAGCGCAGTTGGGCAGATTGGCGCCTGTGCAGATTCCATGCATTTACGGCACATATGAAAACGCTGTGGTGCAGTAATACATGTACGACCGCCTCGACCTGATGGTGGTGTATTTATACAGTGAAACTTGGTAGTACTATTGATCAATCTTCCGCATGAAACTCTTGTACAGGCCCACAACACATGGGCGTAGTACGTCATTGTGCTTCTTGGCATTGCGGTCATAGCGTTTGACCGTCTCCACGGGCTCTACAGAAGCAAAGTTTTAAACTAGGGTGACTGCTTTTCGATCAAACCACCGTACAACAGCGAGACCATTCTTGTTGTCGACACGGTAATCATGGGAACCTTGGCCAAGTTTCTTTATGGCTTTTTCTTCCATGATCTGGCAATCCTTGTCTGTTTTGGTGGAGCGTACCGACGTACTGTATACATCTATTAGTGAGTTCTTCAACGAGGTTGAGGTAGCCGAAAAAGTGGGCACCAGCAACTATGAAGCCCTCGTCAGAGGGAAATCCGCTGCACATACTGAAGACAGTATCGCCTCCCAGTCCAACTGCGTAGGTTTCTTTCGACTGGGTTTGATAAACGTCGAATTGGTAGAGCATGCCTGTTGCTCCAGCGCGCCCCCAAAGCTTAAAACCCCACGGGGTAGGCTTGTTTGGCATGTACTGCTTCAGTGTACTCCTGCATGTAAAAGCAACCATTATCTCGTCCACCGCGTTAGTCTTCTTGTTCTATTTTTGCGAGATTCCGTCGCAACAGCAGAACCCGAGGCCTAAATTTTCATACACCTCATCCACCGCGTTATACTCTTCTTCTGTTTTTGTGAGATTCCGTTGCAACAGTAGAATCCACGGTCTAAATTTCCATACCTTGTCTGTTTTCTCCATTTCACAGGCTAGCACGTTGTCCACGGTGTGCAGGCATGCCATCAGCTTTAGAAAGCGATTCGTAGACATTGTGTCTAATATCGGTGAATGTCTGCTGGCCCGCTACCAGTAAAAACTCATATTTGCCATTTGAACGAGGCCCATCTGCAGGTAGATGCCCAGGAACTGCTCAATTCTGAGATGTTCGTATTGACCAATGCGCCATACTTTTGAGTACTCTAGAGATTTGTTTGAACTAGCATCTATAACATTTAGTTCGTGAGCAACTTCCGAAACAACTCCATCGGGGTCTGTAGGTCATTCGGCTCACTAAAAGTATCGGAGAAGTCTGGGTGGCAAACCTGTAGCAAATCCTTTTCCCAGTTCCTTCCAGAAGTGGAGCAGGATGATGTACGGCTGCAGAAGAAATCCGGGTCATCGTCATCACTAGCGTCATCACGCGCGACGTTGTTATCTGTGGTACATGCTTGGTTATCGCTGTCTGAAAAATCACTTCAGTCACTTACGTTGTCGCCAACAGCAACACGCTCGAGGATATCCCTCACCGCCGCACCTAAAAAAATAACAAAAAAAACAGTACGATCGATAACCAAAGAGTGAAGCAAGAAACACTGAACAGTTGCTTGTCTTTTATGGCGAGCAGAAAATTTCATCTTATGCTTTCATTTCCAACTAAGAGCAAGAAGAACGCGCGTTCATGTGACGGCCGTTGTATCAGATATGATACGGGCGAAATTACCACGCTATATAGAGTCCCAAGCTACTGCCCATCCTAAAAAATTATACCTAGTGATCAGATAATATATGAGGCTAAACAGTTTATGGAAGGTATAGGAAAACATACGTCATAATTACCTTTTCCAGTCAAGAACGTTCGAGCTGGAATACCATCACGTGCGGTACTGGAGGCGGCCATCTTTGAAAGTCGGCTAGCGGTGCTCTGGTGGCAAAAACTAGAAGCACAGATAATCTAAAACACTCTTCAACGTTCCCTAAGCGCCACTAACCAGCTTTCGTGCTTTCAGTTTGGATTTCTAGCAGCGGGCCTATCTTCAAACTTGGCGTAACAAATATAAAACGCTGGGCGTTGTGGTGAAATTGTTTTCAAGATTCTTGTGCTTCAGATATCTTAGCAGTCGAATACTTTAAGCATTGATGGCTCTAGCCATGTAGGAAATTACAGCACTGATGATACACTACTCGCTGCGAGTTAATGTGACATTCATAGGTGTAACCACATCGAAAGACGTGAACGCACTTCGGCCTAAAATGACTACCTGGAGAGCTAAAAAATTCGTCAACAGGGGGCGTGCTGGAGCCGACGTTTCCACTGGCGGACTTGTTTTGAAGGCTGCAAAGGCTTTGCTGATCGTGTGGGCGTATATGCTTTGTGCCCTCTCCTTCAACCCAAACACAGGAGGAGGAGAGGGGACCTGCGAAAACGGTGGTGGGGTAGAAGGAGCAGCCGGCGTGTTGAACTGGGTGAGTAGGGTTGAGAGCTGGGCTAGTTGGTGAGATATCATTTTAACATATGGTGTAGTAGCGCAAATTCGACGGGGACAAAGAGGACAAGAAGAAACACGACACTCGTTGCGAGTGTAGCGAGTGTCGTGTTTCTTCTTGTCCTCTTTGTCCCCGTCGAATTTGCGCTACTACACCATATGTTAAAATGAACTGGGTTGGTCAAAAGGAAAGAGAGTCCGTGAAAAAAACGCGGGGGAGGGGGGGTGAGACACGTTTCACTCAATTACGGTTGTCAGAAGGAAGCACCACTTGAGAGTAATAATTTCACGGGGATAAGCACGGTTATAAGTTCCTGGAAGAAAAGCTTCATTGTCATTGGTTTTCGTTGTGTATGTACCATATCGGATGGATTCAAGAGCACCCTTTGAAAAGATACCTTCTGACTAGTGTATTAAATGTGTGAGTAAGGTATGACTCTATATGCTCTCTCACTGGTGCCGGAAGTTTGGCTGAAGTATGTAAAGTGTGAGATCGTCACCAGATCATGAATAGTACTAAATTTACCATGCACCATTCGTCTATTGAAATGAACTTCCTAGACACAACGGTATCTATTCAAACGGGAATATTAAAGAAGACGCTGCACAGAAAACCAACATGTAGGCAACAATACCAAGATTACACTTGTCATCACCGGCGATACTGCAAACAAAAATATTTGTCGGACAGGCGAGGCGTATGAGAAGGATCGGTAGCGAGGTTGGCGACTACGTTCACCACTTAAGCAGCCTAAAGAAAACAATATTTCCAAGAAATCACCCGTAGGACGCTCTAAACAGTCTAGAACGAAGCATGTAACTGAGACCCGCAACTCTACAGCAGCACCTGAAATGCTTTTGTCGACCACGGCTAGCCCCTGGCTACGTCAGCACCTGAAAGAGCTTGGAACTTAAGGTGGAGGATCTTGCGGGGGACGTGTACGAGTGGCTGACACTCTATGGATGAGCAATAACTACCGTCTTAAGCTATCAGAACCATGAGGACACCTGCACGATATGAAAATTGCTTCGTGTCCGAGATATGACTGTTTCGTGGACTTTGTAGCAAACGTAATCTGAAAAGTGCTGCTACAAAGGTCGCGGGTCCCAGGAGAGACGTGCACCACGTATATTGAAGCAATATTGAATCTGTGCAAGACCTTAAACCCTTTCATGTAAACGATGACTAAGTTGGCCACCAGAAAAAAGGAATTGCCGGGGACGTGTACCACTTCATTGAGAGAAAGGACCTTGGTAGAGTAACCGACCTCATAGGGCGCTGTCCTACAAACAAGGCGCTGAACAGGCGGTGCATCACTCCATGCGGTGCATCACTCCTAATGTGACCACCGTTGTGAGCGTTGATCAATGGACGTCTTTTCGTTTGTCGTCGACAATACTAGGGATCGGGCGTGAAGAGCTCACAAGACAAGCTCGCCCGACGCCATATTGCCACGTGCGTTTCTTTATCACTTTTGCTGTATTAGGTTTTCGGCCACAGACTGCCAGCAACGCTCAGCGCGAACTGCGCCTCATTGTTCGAGAAGCTTCGCGCTCATTGTAGATCGTTTTGTTAAGATTTCGCGCAAGACGCGCACACTAGAGCTTATTCTAGAATTTGCACGACAGCCAGCGATAACGCTGGCATATTCGACGGCACACGTTTAAATGCCGACGCGCTTCACCGCTTGTCAGTTGATCGACGGTCGACGCTCTGTTCGCCGCTATCAGTGTATTGCTGTCGTTTGACTTTCAGTTTCCCGGCCACAAGTTCGGCCAAATAAAGAGTTTCATCTCGGACGTGCTGACTGCTGCCTTCGTCGACGTCACGACCACGTGATTATTTTGTCACATCGCTTTAGAGGTCCAGGCAGGGTTTATTTAACGTAGAGCAACAGGGCTCTTGCCAAACGCGTCGGTTGGGCTTGCCGCGCTTGGGCTTGTCACATATTCCTTTCGTGGCCTGTGCCTCTGCCTTTGCATATAACCCCTACTACAGGTGGCACTATTCCCTGCTCCGCGAAAATAGCATCGGCCTGATGCTGCAAGGTAGTTGTAAGAAGAAAACAAAGCAGCTTAGACAACGCGAATTGACAATGGTGAAATGTTACGCGCGCAAAGTCAATGAAAGGTGAGGCGATGCTGGTGGCACAAACAGAAGGAAACAAAAAAATGAACGGTAGTAGAAATTATGAACGAGCAAAATAAGGCTTCATGCACACGACATTAACCATGTCGGAGCTCGGTTGTCTTCGTTGTGCTCCCGTTGATGCAGTGTCCGTAACCGCTTCGTAGTTTACGTCACTTACGCGGCGTAAAACCTTATACGGACCGAAGTATCTGCTCAGCAACTTTTCGCAGAGGCCACGGCGACGAACAGGGGTCCACACCCACACTCTGTCTCCTGGACTCTAGGATACGTCTCTGTGGCGGACGTTGCAGCGCCGTGCATCTGCCTGTTGCTGCAGACCGATGTGCAGCCGCGCGAGCTGGCGAGCTTCTTCAGCACGCTCTGCAATTTCTTCGGCGTCAGTTGTTAACTGATCAGCGTCTTGACAAGGAAGCACAGCGCCCAACATCGTCTGAACTTCGCGGCCGTAGAGAGGCGAAATGGTGTGAATAGTAAGGTAAAATCCGATCCCGTGTTTTGTGATGGACGTCGATGTACATGAAGATCATGTGTGTGACGGTCTTATTTGGTCGCTCGGTAAGTCCGTTGCTGTGCGGACGGTAGGCATTCGTCTTTCGATGTTTTAGTCTTGCTTAGTCGAAAAGCTTAATCGATGATCTGCGCGGTGAACGATGTGCCTCTATCTGTTGTGACAGCAGAGGAAGCACCGTGACGCATTATGATGTGGCACATGAAGAACTGCGCTACATCGGAAGCCGTGGCTCGTGGGATTGGCTCTGTCTCGGCATACCGTGTCAGATAGTCATTACTACTAAAAACTGCGCAAAAGAAACAGGGACAGGTGAGACACAAGCACAGACGCTTGTGCGTGTGTCTCACCTGTCTCTGTTTATTTTGCGCAGTTTTCCGTAGTAATGGGGTACCAACTCGCCCAACGCTCAGTCTTTTCATAGTCAGTTGCGACAATGACCCATTTGTTGCCGTCGGTAGACAAAGGAAAAGGGGCCGAGAAGGTCCATGCCGACTTGGTCAAATGGCTTATGAGGAGGGTCAATTGGTTGAAGTAGCCCAGCCGGCTTACGGGATGATGTCTTCCGGCGCTGGCATTCACGACAGCCTTTGACGGGCTGCTTGACGCTTGCTGAAAGTCCGGGCCAATAATAATTCTCGCCTACTCTGGCGAGTGTTCGCGAGTAGCCAAGGTGGCCAGATGTCGGCTCCTCAAGCGAACAGGACGTCGTCCCGCATGTCCTTTGTAAACACGATGAGGTAAGCGCGGCTCGTAGAACGAGTGTTTTTTCTTGTACACCTGTCTCGGAGCAAAAACATCAAAAGACGAATGTCTCGGAGCCAGAATGATGTCAACACGCGCTATAGATGGCGTGGTATAACTGCGCTACGGCCTTCTAAATAATCGATGACCGGTCGAATTTCTTCATGGTCTCGCTGCCGTCTGGTCAAGTCCGATGTGCTAAGGGCGCCCAGGAAATCGTCATCGTCCTTTGCTTCTTGACTGACGAGATGAATGGGTCCACGCAACAGTGTATCAGCGTCTTCGTGCTTCCGGCCAGACTTATAGACGATGGTTACATCAAATTCCTGTAGGCGCAAGCTCCACCGGGCCAGTCGTCCTGAGGGATCACGTATGCTTGCCAACCAACAGAGGGCATGGTGGTGTGTCACCACTTTCAATGGACGACCATAGAGGTAAGAGCGAAACTTGGTGATCGCCCATACGACTGCGAGGCATTCTTTCTCTCTGGTCGAGTGATTCGCCTCCGCACTGGACAGGGAGCGGCTGGCACAGCCTATTACTGTTTCCTCTCCGTGTTGATGCTGCACGAGCACTGCGCCGAGGCCAATGTTACTGGCGTGAGTATGCACCTCTGTGTCAGCATCATGAAAATGTGCAAGAACTGGTGCTGACTGCATGCGCTGTCGTAGTTCGCAAAAGCAGCTTGTTGCTCATTATCCCAAACAAATTACGTGTCGTCTCTTGTAAGGCGAGTCAAGGGTTCCGCTATCTTAGAAAAGCCTTTAATAAATCGTCGATAGTAGGCGCACAAGCCCAGGAAGCGCCGGACAGCCTTCTTGTCGGTAGGAGCCGGAAATGTTGCTACAGCGGTAAGCTTGTCAGGATCGGATCGAACTCCTCTGGCGCTCAATACATGGCCGAGGAACTTGAGCTTTTCATAACCAATGTCACACTTTTCTGGTTTGAAAGCAAGATCTGCCGATCGAATAGCCTCTTGGACAGTCCCCAGGTGGTGGCGATGTTGTAACGAACGTTTCAGAAAAGACTACATCATCGAGGTACACGAGACAAGTATGCCACTTCATTCCAGAGAGTACAGCGTCCATCATTGGCTGGAAAGTTGCCGGTGCTGAACACAAACCGCAAGGAATTACTCCAAATTTTTAGAAGCCGTCGGGGATCACAAATGCCGTTTTCTTGCGGTCTCTCTCGTCTACCTCGATCTACCAATACCCGCTTTTTAAATCCAGGGAGGAAAAATACCGGGCGCGGCGTTGCCTATCTAATGAGTTGTCGATGCATGGCAGCGGGTACACGTATTTTTTAGTCACGTTGTTCAACTTCCGGTAGTCGACGCAAAAACGTAGCGTTCCGTCTTTCTTTTTGACTAGGACGACCGGAGATGACCACGTGCTGCTGGAAGGTTCGATGATGCCGTCATCAAGCATTTGTCGGACTTGCATTTGAGTCACTTCGCGTTCTTTCGATGACACGCGGTAAGATTGATGGTGTATCGGGCGTGCGTTTATCCTGTGCCTAGTGATGGAAGCCTGGCGCACCTTAGAAGAGCTGGCGAAGCATGACTTGAATTCAAGCAAGAGCCTCCGCAGTGTTGTCTGGTTATCGGATGACAGGTCAGAATTTATATCAATATTGGCCAGTGACGTATCTGCGGGTTCGAGTGCCTCAGATGTGAAGCAGTTCCGAACGTTTGCTATTTCGTCTGCAAACGCTAACGAAGTACCGCGCAAGAGGTGTCGATGTTCGTTATTGAAATTCGTAACAAGCAATTGAGATCAGCCATTACGAAGCCGTATGACACTCCGAGCCGCACAAACACCTTTGGTCAGCAGGTTTTCCGGATTACTTATTGCGACCGCTTCACCATTTCGTAATCCACAGCGTGTGACGTTGACTATGACACTGGCTCGTGGCGGGAGCGTTACACTGTCAGCGGAAACACGAGGAACTTCGGCATTCCGGTGATCGTCCTGCCCGTCGATTGCTCGGTTGACTGAGAAGGTGATACGACACTCTTGGAGATCAAAAACAGCCCAATACGCCTGCAGGAAGTCGACACCACGAATGATGTCGCGGGAACATTCAGGTAGCACAACGCAACTTGCTACGAAGGTATAGAACCGCAAATCCGAATTCTACTCGCGGAGGTTCCCAGCGGATTGACGACGTGGCCACCAGCCGTTCGAATCTGCGAGCCATGCAGGGCGCGATTACCTTTTTCAGAAGTGTGGCCATTTTCTCTCTTTATATCGAATAGTCAGCCCCGGTATCCATTAAAGCATTAATCGCATAACCGTGAATCTGCACCGGTATTTCGAGAGAACGCCGGCCATCCCGTTCAATCGTATCTGCACCCTTTCTCGTTTGCGTCGATCGGAGGTCTTCAGCACGTCGACTGCCAGCGACCTCGCCTCCAAAGGTCGCTTTAGTTAGTTTTCCTGGTGGGGACTGGGGGACCGTGCGCCAGCATATCGCTGGGGCTGATGTAAAAATAGCCTCGGCGACGGTGAGCGCGACTGCCGCCCGGCAGGCGGTGGCACGCGCTGCTGAGCCAGGTAGTCCTCAATGTCCCGGGGCCACTGGCCATACCGGGGAGGCGGCGAATATGCGGAAAAGCGCCGCAGTCCGAGGCGCCGATATGGGCACTGGCGATACAAATGATCTGCTTCACCGCAGTGGAAACGCAGAGGCCGCTGATCGGGAGTGCGCCAGACATCAGATTTCCGAGGGGACGTGCGTCTATCGTCCATGTAATGTACTGGTTGCTCCGAACGATGTGCAGCAGGACCGGCGTAAATGAAAGGTGGCGATGTACATGTATCTTCGCCGTACTGTAGCTGCTGCGCCGACTGGAGCGAAACCGTAAGAGGTGTATGAAGAAATAGCGGGGAAGAGGAAGCAGGCCGCTCCAACGCTTGCGCGTAGGTCGCACGGTGGTATTCAGTCGGCACTACCGTGGTGTTATCAAGAGTCACAGGGTCACGGGGGGCCTGGTGTAATTCGTCCTTTATGATGCTTGCAATAGATGTCACCGTAGGTACTGGTGGTGCGGCAGCCTCTTGCATCGATCGAATGAGTTCTGGCAGGTACTCAGTGTTGCTCCCGATAGCCGTGAAAACCTGAGCCACGGACGCGCTCTTGACTTGCCGCTCATACAGGGTGGACCGATGCCGAAGCATTTTTTTTTCATTGTGACGGCCTCGGATAAGAACTGTGCGACCGTCTTCGGAGGGCTTCGTACAAGATCAGCTAAAAGTTGCTCCTTGACTCCTCGCATCGGATGCCGCAACTAATTCTCCTCCGCAATTCTTGGATCAGCTCGTCTGAACAGGCGCCCAATGAAACTCCAGAAGCCCAATGGAGAATCCCAATGAAACCAGCATCCAGAAGACCAGTCCAGAAGCCCAATGAAACTGTAACGACATAAGTCGTTACAGTTTCATTGGGCTTCTGGATGCGGGCCTATATCGCTCGCTCCGCTCGTTCGTGGCGATCAGCACTTGTGTAAGTGTCTAGCAGCCTACGGTTGAATTCATGTCTCTGTTCCTCGCGGTTCTGGTCCCATGTACGTGCTCCATCTTCGAAGTAGGAATACACACGTCGTAGTTTCGCTGCTTCGTCCTATTCGTTCAAGGCAGCCAAGCGCTCGAAGTCGATTAACCAGTCCTCGACGTCTTCGATCATGGTGCCATGGAATGGCGTCGGAACTTTTGGGCTCAAGTGTGTAGCGATTCACGATCCTGCTTTCCGTACCGCTTGGGGTGGTTCCAACGAGAGGGCTGGCCATAGCGCTCGAAGTGGTACGCACCTTAACGTCCGCTTCGGCTTCGGAAGGTAATGTCCTGATCCTGCGGCTGGCCCGATGCATGAGAGTGTTGACTGGCACTGGGCTTGTGGTGCGACTTCCTCGAGGGGTCTGCAACAATAAGGGCTACCCAGCACCTCCACCACTTGTCACGTTGCTTCAGGGGTCCAGATAGGGTTTAATTACCGTAGAGCAACAGGGCTCTTGCCAAACCCGTCGGTTAGGCTTGGTCGAAAAGCCGACAGCGCGCGCACTTCTTTCTTTCGTGGCCTGTGCCTCTGCCTTTGCATATAACCCACTACTACAGCTGCAATATGAAACTACACCAATGGCGCTTCCCTCTCGCGATCACATGTCAGTTGCTGCAGCAGGCATCCAGGGCCACAACTACAGCGCAGGCTCGGCGCAGAGGCCGCAACTCTCACTACCGAGAGTCAAGGTACGAACACCCCATCAGTTGTCCCCGTTGGCCGGCCACCGGCTATCAAGACCCGAACGAAGGTGCATTTCTGCCAGCGCGTCGGGGCAGCGCCATTCAGGAGCACACTACGTACCGCCAATCACCTGTGTGTGACCGTCGTGGCGCTAGCGGACGCATAGCTGTGTCTGGCCCGCGTACGTCACATCATCCACCGTCATTGTGCTCATGAGAAGGCGATGGTCACATCAGTGACCCCACGTCCGCCTATTCGATGTTTGCCTTACGACAAGAGAATCGACGTAGTGGTTCTTCCACTTCCGACCATAGTTTCACGCCTCCGTCTGCGAGACGGCACCGCTTGCCTTTGGTGCGATGACACCTGTCACCACACCGTGGAAACTAGTCGGCGCGACTGATGGAGGTTCAGTCGCGCCGACTGTATTACACTTGGATGTATTACACTTGGATGCCTCCGCCAGTCTCGACTATGCGCTACTTTATTGGACACCGGTTCCTATATTTGTTTATTACTCTTTACTGCCAATACTCGCACTTGCCGGAAAGGTACATTTGCTTGGCACGAATCAACGAGACTTTGAGGTGTTGCCGGAGGTATGCTTCATCCTTTAAGAGTTTGCGCCGTTTACGTCTTATTGGCAGGGAAGATGCTTCAAGCAGTCTTTCTAGCGCTGTACAGTTGCGCACACGATGATATTCTCATCGGCGTTCTCCAAGAGTGGACTGCGTTCGCCTACTGTGGAACCGGTGTACTTTGTCAGTTGGTGAAATTGTACTTGTCCTCGCTACTCTCTGATCAGCCGCCGCCAGCAGAATACGTCCTGCATATTTTTGATGAACTGACAGTGCCGCCATGGTCTACGAGGTCAATTGCCGGATTATTTTCAGTCTGTGCCCTATCTTTCTTTGATGCCGTCGTTTATCATGTCACTGTTCAGTGTGGAGAAACGTATACTAGTACCTCCCTATGGTTTCAATTGACAACTTCGCTTGCGGAACGTAGGCACTTTCCTGGTGCGCTTAACTGCTCGCTACTGCATGTTATGTTTCGCCGAGGAATGTAGCTCATCGTGTTCGATGATGCTACCGGAAATTCTATCCGCTGCAGTGAACGACGACGAAAAGGGAAAACGCTTGGCCACCTGGAAACTTAGTTGCTCTTACGAGTTGCAGACGCGCAGCGAGATTAGTAAGACAACAACAAAGATTACTCGAGGTTGTTGGGATGACGTTCTTCTCTGACTTCGGCAGTGGAGGTTGGGTAGCCGGGATGCCTTTCCACGACTGGCGGTCGACATAGCAGCAAGGTCTTGCAGGCTCTAGTTACCTTGTTGCACGTGCTGAAATTGTCAGATATACGCGCTGCAAATGGGCATCACTATACCGGGCTCGAGTGCCGAGGCTAGACGTTTTGGAACGATCGGAGGATGGCAGATGCTCCTGCAGTTCTGATGTAAGGAATGGCAGGACTGGCGTGTTGGTTAGCATATTTGAAGTGTAAGGCGCGACGACGACAAACGGACAAAAGGGAGGGAAAACACACACGGGCGCTCCCTGTGTGTACTCTGCTTTTCGTCCGTTGTCGTCGTCGCGCCCCTATACTTTCAAATCTCCTGAAAGTCGGTAGCAGCCAATGTTAAAATGCTTCGTCTAACTTGCTCGACGATCTACAGTTCACGCAAGCCTTGCGTTGCCTTAAAGGTTCGCAAGTCGAACGGTGCTACTGCAGAGCTCCGACCTCGCCTCCAACCAAGTCACCAAACACCGAGCGGAAGCAAGAATGCCGCTACGCGACACCCTTTACCTGCTTCCAACGTTCGCTGCTATCACATCAACGAATATAATAATACTGAGGTTTAACGTCCAAAAACCACTATACGATTATGAGAGACGCCGTAGTGGAGGGCTCCAGAAATTTTGACCACCTGGGAGTCTTTAACGTGCACCTAATTTTAAAGTACACGAGCCTCAAACATTTTCGCCTCCATCGAAAATGTAGCTGGCGCGGCCGGGACGCTCCGTCCGGAAACCACGGCGGGCCACCGAGAACAGGATCCCACGTAAATCAAGCCCTCTCTCTTGTCCCTCGGCCGGTTTAGAGACCTGTCCACCTTAGAAGTCAACATAGGTGAGCCACAGGAAAACATTGACACACTAGTGGACAACGAAGCAGCATTCAATTTAATAACGCCGACCCTGCTCCCCACTCAGTACCATCTCAGGACGGCCATTATCGAGCCGGCCGGCCTCCAGTTAGGGGTGTGTCCAGATAAGATCGAACACGAGGGTCCCGGTCACCATTCCCGATATTGATGAAATTTACTGCAGGTCTAGGGCATTACACCCAGAACAATGGTTTCGCAGTTGGTATTGCGAAAAAAAATTTGTTCGCCTGAAAAAAAAATATACAAATTTTGGCCGCAAAAAACACTTTTCCGCCAATTTCGTGAATTTCTGAATTTTGAGCGCACCTAGGGGAAAAACGGTGGATTTCTTCGTCACAATATTTATTCCCCTTAAAGAACAAGTGAAATACAATCTTATGAGTCTTTTATTTCCCTTGCTTGTCAAAGTACTTTTGAAGAAAAAATCACAAACTTGGCAAATCGCACAAAATACCTTTATTTCGGGAATTTATTGCTGCATGCAAGTTAAAGTGAGGATAATAAAACTCGGTACATATTAACTTTGATACTTTCGCTCTCTTTTAAAATAATTTGCTTGGTTTTATCGCGTTCTGTTTCACTGATAAGTGGGCTGAAACGTAAGTGAATTTACCAAAAACGCCGAACTTTGAAATGATTTTCTCAAAAAGGCCATTTTTAATTTTTTTAAAATCCCTCTGATTGAAGTCAAGGACGTCATCTACAAATTCTGCAGAAAAGACGTTGCATTATTTTGGTTGCTAACAAGTTATAGTGCGTCGAATGTGACCATACCAGCCTAGCGGCCGCGTCGTTCGTTATGTGCTGAAACTCGGATATAAGTTGCTAAAAATACTTGTACGTGACTTAATCCCAAATCAGTAGCTCCACACCAACAAATTCGCAGCCAGGTGTCATGGTTCAGCAAGCTTTGTCTTGCGATGAGCCGCTTGAGAAGCCCGCAGCAGCGGCCGCTCGATGCTGCGGGCACTCACATTACATGAGTGCCACTTCGACTGCGGATGAGCCCCGCTTGCGCGCCAAACTACGCTCAGGACAAACTAGGAGAAGGAATGCATCACTGTGAAAGTTAAAGGCCGTTAAGTGCCAACAAATGTCATAACATGCAACGAAAACTCTGCCGGCAATTTCCCAGTGAGCGCCTTCCTTACAGCACGCATGTATTTTTTTCCCTGCTGTTATGCGCGAAGCCGCAAAATATCGTGTAACGCTCGACTTGCGTTGGATATTCTATCTGTGGACGCACAACAATACAGCATTGTAAAAGCGGTTCTTTAATGAAGCAAAGGACTTGGACACACTTCTTTTCACAGCCGGCTGACAAGTGTTCTGGCACGAGATGAACAACTGCAGTTTGAGTAGTTCGACCATCGGAAGCACGTATACAGGTTTTCTTTAGATGTCAATGGCTTTCTTTTGTGTCATATGTTGCTCATAGAATGAAACTAATTATCTTTAGGCCATCAGAAGAGAGAAAGCAACACATGAGCGCACTACTGGAGGCGCTCACTGGGAAATTGCCGGCAGAGTTTTCGTTGCATACTATGACATTTGTTAGCACTTAACAGCCTTTAACTTTCACAGTGATGCATTACTTCTCTCGTTCGTCCTCTGAGCGTAGTTTGGCGCGCAAGCGGAGCTTATCCGCATTCGAAGCGGCAACTCATGTAAGTGAGCGCCCGCAGCATGGAACGGCCGCTGCTGCGCGGGTTTGTCAAGCGGCTGATCGGAAGACTAAGCTTGCTGAACCATGACACCTGGCTGCGGCATTTGTTGGCGTGGAGCTGCTGATTTGTGATTAAGTCACGTACAAGTATTTTTAGCAACTTATATCCGAGTTCCACCACATAACGAACGACGCGGCCGCTAGGCTGCCATGGTCACATTTCACGCACTATAACTTGTTAGCAACCAAAATAATGCAACGGTTTTTTCTCCAGAATTGTAGATGACGTCCTTGACTTCAATCAGAGAGATTTTAAAAAAAATTAAAAATGGCCTTTTTGAGAAAATCATTTTCAAAGTTCGGCGTTTTTGGTAAATTACTTACGTTTCAGCCCACTTATCAAGTGAAACAGAACGCGATAAAACCAAGCAAATTATTTTAAAAGAGAGCGAAAGTATCAAAGTTAATATGTACCGAGTTTTATTATCCTCACTTTAACTTGTATGCAGCAATAAATTCCCGAAATAAAGGTATTTTGTGCGATTTGCCAAGTGTGATTGTTTTCTTCACAAGTGCTTCGACAAGCAAGGGAAATAAAAGACTCAAAGATTGTATTTCACTGTTCTTTAAGGGGAATAAATTGTTGACGAAGAAGTGCACCGTTTTTTTCCCTAGGTGGCTCCAAATTAAGAAATCGCAAAATTGGCGGAAAAGTGTTTTTTGCGGCCAAATTTGTACATTTTTTTTCAGGCGAAATAAATTTTTCTCGCAATACTAACTGCGAAACCATTGTTCTGGGTGTAATGCCTAGACCTACAGTAAATTTCATCAAAATCGGGAATGGTGACCGGGACCTCGTGTTCGATCTTATCTGGACACACCCTTAGCTGACGGAACTGGTCTGCCAACCCTTGGAGAAATATCGATCACTGGAACTGTGAGTATCCCTAACTGTTACAAAAATATCCCTCACAGTTATCGATGCCTGTAATGGCTGTCCCTCCCTCACAGTTACAAAAGTACATGTCCTTTTCATTGCGGTGCAAATCATCTGCGCACCCTTCATCTTGAGCTGCAACTGGTGGTCCACTATGGGCATGCACACTGACTGTTCTGCAATAAAATTGCTCCCCCTTATAGGGGACCTGACTTCACTGAAACCATATTGGACAATAAAGTGCTGTCATTGCGAGGGTGCCCTGTCTTTAATTCGGCCACCCACGCGGCCACAGGAGCTCGCTCCTTTCTGAACAATGCCACATAGTTGGTGCGTAAGAATTTATCCTATATTCATACAAACCTACGCCACCTCACCGCATCGACATGCGCGCTAAGGTCTGCGATTCTACCAAAGCCCCTCCTAAACCAGGGTTTACCCTCGCCGCCACTCTTTTGTTTCGTGTAATGGCAACGTCAGCGATAACTATACCTTTGTATTCTGTTGCGTTGGAACCCGTTCATTGCGACACGGACGCATGCTTAGATGCGGATGTTTTTGTGGGCTGCGCTATTTGTCCGAGACCTGGCAGTGAATTTGCCATCCCACGAGGCCTACTGCGCTCCTCCGCTTCCACGCTCGTTGTGCTGGTTTTCAACCTATCAGACAGCCCATTGCGCTTAAACTCTGGAGCTGCGCTGGTGTCCGGTGCAGCCCTTCAGCAATATGGGCATAGTACAGAGTGCACTATGGGCTAGCCTAGTACACTACGGGCTGGTACAGAGTAACTCTGTACCAGTTCAACATCGTACGTCTTGGGAGAGTGCGATATCTCCACCGACTGGAATTGTTTCATTTCGGTCCAAGTCTAACGTCGTCACAGAAGTCCGACGTCCAAGCATTCCTGGTGAAAATACGAAGGTTGTTGGCCTTGTCGCCGAGCCAACTTAGCTGTACTACTCCTGTCCGTCACGAAATCGACACTCGCTTATATGTACCGGTTTGACACAACGCTCGTCGAGTTTTTGCTTCTGAACGCGCCGAGATCGTAACGCAAGTGGACAATATGTTACAGCGTGACATCATGTTAGAGCGTGGCAGCGTGGCTCGTTCAGTCTTTCGTCGTCCCGGTCGTCGTCGTAAGAAAGGACGGCACAACGCGGTTTTGCCTAGTGTCGCCGCCTCAACAGCATTACCAAACCGATGTATACCGATTTCCCCGCGTCGACGACGCCTTAGATCGACTTCAAGGGGCCGATATTTCACGACACTCGACCTCATATTCGGCTACTGGCAGATTGGCCTCGATAAGAACTACGCAGGAAAATGGCTTTTACGACACCGAATGGCTTTTATCACTTTAATCGCCTGCGATTGGGGCTCTCTAATGAAACTCCTACGTTTCAACGACTAATTAACCGGGTCCTTCGACACATAAGTGGTTGGTGGCGCTTGTCTACGTGGCGACATTATTGTTAACACAGCGACGTCTTTAGAACACCAATGGCGATCGGAGCTCTTCTTGTTCGTGGTGGACTCCCCATCATACCTTGGAAGTGTTTCTTCAGGTACTCGGAGGTTACCAGTTGGATCATGTGAGGTTCCCATGACGTCAGTCCTGACCCGTCGAAGTTACAAGCTCTGGCCGGGATTCCGCATCCCAGCACAGCTATACAAGTCAAAAAGTTTTTCGGCTTCGCCTCCTACCTCCGCCGTTTCGTCCCAGGCTTCGCCGCCAGTGCTGCACCCCTCACGAAGCTTCCGAAGAAAAGACGGCAGGGGAATTATGGCCCTGACCAGGAATCATCTTTGCAGAACATTAAGGCCGCCCTTACAGCTCCACCGACCCATGCGCACTACCAAGAGGACAGCCGCAGTATCATACACACTGACACCAGTGACCTTGGCCTTGTGGAGGTTCATTAGTTCGACTATGAAGGGAACGAGAAACCCGTCGTTTATGCCAGTCGCCGCCTCAGCGAACCGGAGATTCGGTACCACGCTTGAGTGCAGCGCGGTAGTCCGGGCCATTGAGATGTTCCGTCCTTAAGTGTACGGCAAGCATTTTACTCTTACTGGCAACGTTGAAAAAAAGACTCCAACGCCAAATCTGCCCGGTAGACCCTCGAACCTCAAGACTACACTTTTACTGGCGGCGAAGCCTGGGACGAAAAGTCGGAGGAAGGAGGCGAAGCCGAAAGACTTTTTGACTTGTTTAGCTGTGCTGGGATGCGGAATCCCGGCCAGAGCTTGTAACTTTCGGCCGTTAATCGCAGTGGTTCATGTCATCAAGACGCAGACAACCTTTCACGCAACCCTGTAGTGACAAACTACCCTGCACCGGTATTAGCAGTGCTCGACCTTCGAAATGCAAAACCGAATACCGAAATCTGCAACCTTGTCCGGTGCCTCTCTGGTGATACTAATACAGCTAATCGCCACATAGAGCGACTCTCGTAGGCGTATACTGTGCAAGATGGTGCCCTTTATCATCGACGCATCTGTGGTATCTGTAGCCATGCTACTGTCAATACTTTTAATGTGCCACGTCCCCCCATCTGCTGGCCACCGGGGTCAGCAGAAGAGCTTGACTCGCATGAAGGAAAAGTTTAGGTAGTCTGGCATGCGCGCTGATGCCTGCTTGTACTTGTCATCCTGCACCGTTTGTCAAGCTTGCACAGTAGTCACCAACACATCATGTGCCTTTGCAATGAATCGCACCTCCCAACGAACCGCTAGATGTAGCCTGCATTGATCACATGGGCCCGTTTCTTCACGGCAAGTATGGCAAGGAATGTCTGAATATTGCAAAGTAATACCTGACAAAGTGAGTGGAAGTACAAGCTATTCCTAACTCTGCAGCCACCCATGTCAACAAGCCCCTCATATACCGCCGTGGCACACCGAAGCAGCCGATTTCCGACCATAGCACGGCATTGAGGTCGCGGGTGTTCTTGTCTAAGCGTGAAATACGCCACACCGCAAGATCCCCTCAACAAGCTCAGAGAATTCGACTTGTCGAGCGCACCAACCGCACTTTAAAAGACGTCATTGCTTCCTACATCTCTACTAGACATGACAGCTGGGATAACTACGTCGCTGCTGCCATCTTCGCTCTAAGAACGTCCGAACAGGAAGTCACTCGCAAAACGCCTTTCCAGTTGCTGCACGGGCGTTCTCAAGGTTGAATTGAATTGAATTAAGGACAACTAATTTGGTCCTGCGGAACGCGGCTGCGTCGCGCATCCCGCTTAGTCCCATGCAGGGACCGGCAAGCCGAGCATGCCGGCCACCTCGTGGGCCCGCTGGACAGCCGTGAGCTGGTCCTCTGGAACGGGGCTGCTAGAAGCGTCTCCCGCTCTTCCAAGGTGAAGCTAAAACCAAAGCTTCGCACGTGCTGAGGATATGCTCTAATGTGGCTGTCTCGCCATCTGCCGAGTACAGGCTGTTCGGGAATACGTCAGGTTATACCTCGTGAAGGAGCGCATGACTGGGATACGGTCTCGACTACAGTAGTCGAAGGGAGGCGGCTTTGGGTCTGAGTTTAGGGTCCGGAGGAGGGTACACCCTTTGCCCTAGGTAAAAGAATTTAGTGGCTTCGTTATACGTGTACGGCGCGTCCCTGTAACCGGGGGAAGGGAGAGGATCGGAGCCGGTGCGGTCCGTTAGTCCTCGCGCGGCTTCGTTCGCGACCTCGGTGGTGTTTAAGGGAACTCCCTCTACGTCCCCAATGTGCGCGGGGAACCTGCGAGAGGAAACGTGCTTGGTATTTCGTAGTACGGGGAGAGCTAAGCGGGCGATGCACCATCTGGAAGGCCCTAACGGCCGCTTTTGAGTCACTATACACAGCTCCTCTGCGATTGTCGAGCTTAACGAGCGCAATGGCGACCTGCTCGGCCTTTTCGGGACTGGAGGTCCGCACTGCTGCACAGTTTACGATACTACACTGCGCATTGACTGCTACGGCCGTGAAGGCATCTTGTTCTTTGTATACCGCTGCATCAACGAAACTGGCACCAATGCCGTCCTGGAGCAAGCTCCCCGGGATTGCGGCAGCTCGGTTCGTGCGCCTCCTGGTGTTGTAGACCGGGTGGACGTTGCGTGTGATGGAGGCGGCGTAAACCTTTCTTATTTCCGTGCGGATCTGAGTGTAGCTCGGCTTGTGAGCGACGGGGTTGAACCCAATCACTTCGAGTATATTTCTGCCGGCCGGAGCACCGGGAAGCCTTAGGAGCTAGGCTCTTTCCTGAGCCTCGGCAATCCCTTCCAGGGTGTTGTGGACTCCCAACTTCAGGCAATGGTCGATGTGTGTCCTAACGGGGAGGCCGAGCGCCTTGATGGATTAGTGTATGAGTGCGTTGAGCATGTCTCGTTCGGCCCGCTGCCAGTTGTGCATGACCACTGTGGAAGTGACATTTTTTAGCACGAAGCCGTGGATAAGTCTCATTAAATTATCTTCTCTGAAACCTCGGTATCTTTTGGAGATTCTTTGAATCAGCCTGAGCGCATTGTCGGTTTTGGCAACAATCTTTGTTAGTGCCGTGCAATGAGCGCCGTTTGACATGATCAACGTGCCCAGTACGCGGATAGAGCCAACCCTGGGAACCGGAGAGCCGTCGCCAGTGTGGAGTTCGATTCCACATTGTGAAGCCGGTTTCTAATCCCGATAGCCTCCTCCGCGCGGCCTCTTCTTGTACAGGAGTTCGGACTTGGCCGGGGAGCATCTCAGGCCCGTCGGAAGCAGAAACTGCGCTGTAACCTCTATGGCCTCTCGCATAAGGCTCGACTCGGTCCTCGCTGCCTCCGGTGCACCAGATTGTAATATCGTCCGCATAAATGTTATGCTTGTTTCTTTCGACTTAGGAGAGTCTCTTAGACGGGCCGTTCATGTCAATGTTAAATGTGGGCGATATGGCTGATCTCTCGGGCGTGTCGCGGGATCCCAGGACGACTTCGTCCGAGGTGCAACTCTCGATCTTGAGGCGGGCGATTCTTCGACTCAAGAAGGATCTAATAAATTTGTAGACAATGGACACCAGCTCTGATCCCGTGCTGGAGGTGATGATACATTTGTGGGAGATATTTTCAAAGGATTTTTTATTACATTTATTGATTACATATACCTACAGCGCGCTAGTTGGGCATTATCGTAGGGGATTATTACATACATAAAAATAGCACAAAGCAATATCAAAAATACACGCTAGCATATACAGACATCATGGTGAAAGAAACGACGCGCTATTACCGAGCTTAAGACAGTCCATTTTACTGACGTTTCATGGAATATTTAAATTTGGTGCACATACTATATTATCGGAAAGCAGATTCCATTCTTCAATTGTTCGAGAAAAGAATGAAAACTTAAAAACATTGATACGACATTGGTAGGGCCATATTTTTCTTGAATTGTCACATCTCTTAGAGTGATAATGAAGCTCTTTTATATATATGTTTCTATCGATCCGCGTGTTACCACTGTAAATATTATGCAAAAGCTTTAGCCTGACTGTCTTTCTGCGCGTGGAAAGTAATTTCCATCCTACTTCTTCTCTTATTTGTGAACTTCGAATTTTGTAATCATACTGCGATGTCCAGTCCAATGTCGAACTTCAAGTGACACCCAGGTATTTCCCTTAATTAGCACACTGCACTAATACAATGTTTAGAAAATATGAACTAGACACCTTGTTCTTTTTGTTGGTAAATTGCACATGGTAGCATTTTGCTATATTCATTTTGCTATGTGCTTAATGAGAGAAGAGTAAATGATATGATCCAATGTTTTACAACAAACAAATGCCACAGATACCGGTCTATAATTGGTTACCAGGTCACGAGAGCCGCTTTTGAATATTGGAGTTACGTTAGCCATTTTCCATTCACTAGGTAATGTTTGAGAATGTATTTACCTGGTAAATATCTCAACCAAAATAGGAACAATGCTGTGTGAACAGCGCTTCAAGATAAAATTGGATATATCATCTGGACCGAGAGCAGAATGTTGGTTAATGTTGCGCAATAGAGCCCTAACTTCAGCCTCATCTACAACGATGTCATCCATTTGAGGCAGCTGTACACACAGTACAGTTTCCGGTGCATGACGACATGCTTTAAATACTGAGTGGAAACATACGTTAAAACAACTAGCTTTTTTGTATCATCAGTTTATGTGTCACCCTCGTACCTCAGAGGTTGAATGCCGACAATTTGTTTCCTGTTACTTTTCGCCTATCGCAACAACTCCTTTGGATTAGACCTCATTTTTTCAGCCAATGTCGAGAGGTATGTTCTTTTTGCTATTCTTAATTCTTGTTTTAATGCTTTTGTTGAAGATCTAAGCTTGTCATATATAAGTCCTGGTTTGGCGTTTTTTGGAATGCCTTATTTACTCTGGTCTTGCTTCTTATTGAGAAATGCAGTTCCCTATTAATCCAGGGTTAATCCTTTCTATGTCAAGATGATACCATTCTCGAGGGAATGTATTTTGCGACCAAAGACAGGAGCTTGTCGCGGAAGGAGACCCATAAACTTCTTATACTGCTCTGATCGTTGCATTCTGCCAGTACTGGTCGGAATAAGGCCAATTCTTCATCGATGGCATCGTAATCACCCTGCTCATACATAAAAATCTTTCTCGGACAATTCTTGCTAACCTGCAACCGTTTACATACTACTGTAGCGTGTACGACTTCGCGATCACTCATCCTAGGTACAGCCGTTACTGCTTCAACCAATTCATCATTAAGCAGCGTGGAGAGTTGGGCTAGTTGGTACGAGTTCATTCTGGTCGAACTGCGCAAAGGACGGGACACGAAGAAAAGCAAGACAAACGAGCGCAGACTAACAACTGGGTTTATTAAACGATGAAACCAGCCTTTTTAACAGCCTCAGACCATATGACGCGTCCCCCTAGGGGCTAACACAGGAACCGCTAAAAGCCATGAAAATAGCACGTTAAGGAATTATCACTGAAACAGCTGAAAAGCTATCATTAAGACACGTGACAGGCTATAAACCATGACAAACAACATGAAAAAGCATGAAAAGCGCAGTGCAAGAGAATGATTGTGCGCAATTGGAAACAACCAACGTAGACTGAGATGATTACGTGCACGTGGAGCAGAGATATGCGTACTCTTTGTCAGTAAGAATAATCGACGGGTGGCTGATGCATCCCTCCCCTTTCCTCCTGATATGGAACGCCTCGATAATTCTGCGGTCTATGAATTTCCTTTCTTTCGAGAGAACTGTCGCGTCTTCGAAAATTGCCTCGCATCCGCACTGCCGGCAGTGCGCTGGTAAATGCAAAGCTGGGGCGTTAGACAGTGATCTCTCGTGCTCCCTTAATCGCATGTTAATGCATCTCGCGCTCTCCCCTATGTACGCTTTCCCGCAAGTTACAGGATACCGATTATACAGTCACTACAGGATACTGATTATACCCCTAGGGGGACGCGCCATATGGTCTGAGGCTGTTAAAAAGGCTGGTTTCATCGTTCAATAAACTCAGTTGTTAGTCTGCGCTCGTTTGTCTTGCTTTTCTTCGTGTCCCGTCCTTTGCGCAGTTCGACCAGAATGAATTCATCATTGTTGCTAAATAGCAAATCTAACGTACTCTCTCGAACTGAGCCATAACGCGTTGGGAAATCAACAAACTGAGCAAGTTCATGGTTCCGCGCTAGTTCAATGAAGGCTGAGTGAAGTGCTGAGCCACTCATCAGCCACTACAGGATACCGATTATACCAAGTAACCTCAGGCATGTTAACCCTTTCAGCCCTGGATTTTTTATTTTGGTCGGGGACATTTTTTTGTGTTTGTTTTCCTAATAGGGTATGACCTCAGAAGACCACAAACGAAAAATTGAGCCAGTGGTGCAATTATTAATGAATTTACAGACATGACATCAAATTAGGTCATCAGGGCTCAGCGGTTGTGAAATGAGAAAAATGGCATCTTTTTTCCCGCTATTCACTAGAGTACACAAAATGTGAACCACGTCTCATTTTTCAGTGTGATACTCATTGAAACAGCTTCGGTACGTTGACCCGAAAATTGCGCTTAGCCGCCTCAGCTGACCCGCCACGGCGTCACCCATGACTTCGGTCAAGCTTCTTCTTCACTACGGATTCCAGCTCCGTAAGCATGTCACCATTTTGGTGTCAAACGTAGTGGGGATCATTGAAGAAGTATTCCCCCAAGAATGGCGAGTTTTCGTTTCATTTCCGAGGTGCTAGGGGAAATGTTGTGTCATGGTGTCAATTGACACCGCCAGGGCCGAAAGGGTTAAAATCCCCACCAAGTAGAATGACCTCTGAAGACAAGAGCGACAGTGACCGTGCGAGGCCACGAAATGGTTCTAGGCTTGTTCAAGGTGATCTGTAAAATGGTACTTTCACGATGCTGTTACCTACAGAAAGCAATATTTCGCACCAAATGCATTCTGCAGAAGCGTCATCACAATTTAAAGGCATGCCTTTGATTCCGTCATGTACAAGGATGAACACTCCGCCCTCCTGTTGATTACGGTCTTTTCGATATCACATATAGCCGAGTGGAAACGTCTCGCAATCGCTTATTTCAGGTAGGAGACAAGATTATGTCCCGATGACAATATCAGGTCGTGAAATGCGCAGAAGGCTAGAAAACTTGTCTGTTTTATTTTTCAGGCTCCTGCAGTTGATAATAATGATGGACAAGCGACCTGGCGAGTCTATTTTAAAACCCAACGACGTGCACGTTGGTTGCTATTGAATTTGTTCCCGTACGGAATCCGTTGTGCCATCATAAATATGTCTTATTGTTAAAAATCATCTTGTTATACTTCAGCTTAAATTTAGGTTCAGAGCTGTGTTCCCGCGCTTAAGCAATCAGTTTGCTTCTACATCTTTTAACAAGCGGGGAGAAGTCTTCACTTAACGAGATACCGCTGCCTTTTAGTTTCGAAGCCGAAGAAAGAAAACACTGTTTGTCCTTAAATAGTGCAAACTTCACAATCATGGGCCTTGGTTTGTCTTTATCATACTTCCCCATCGTGTGGGCACTCTCAGTTGATGACGGTTCAATAGCGCTACATCCATCTTGGCGGAGCAAACAGATATAACCTTCCGCTCTGATTCATCACATGTTTCCTTCTCGTTTTTGTCTTCTAAACTATAAAATAGCAAATTATTCCTACGTGCGCGACTTTCGAGTTCGTCCTGATTGATTACCACGTTTTGCATAGCTTTCGAAAGCTGGTTGTTTTGGGCATGTTGTTCTGTCCTGTCCCCAAACTTAGAGAAAGCGGACAGATCATCGACTAATTTGTCAACCTTTAGCATGAGATTACTAAGAGTGTTTTCGATTTGTTTTTGTTCGGCTCGGAGTTCTTCTAAGTGTTTAATGATGTTGTTTTGACCCGCCAATATCTTTGTATCAAACGCATTCCTTCCAGTATTGCACGTTCCTGCTGCTCTGACAGAGTGCCTGAGTTCATTTCGATATCACCGGCTAAAAGTTATCGTATTCTAAACTAAAAGTTCATTGGAGCAACACAAACACCGGCATAATCAAGCTGAAGCAGCTGAAACGGCCATGTGGGTGCCGGTGCCAAATATTTATGCGTGCGAGTTGGCTTATAATGGTTAAAAAGACCAACCTGAAGAAAGAGCAGATGTAAGCATTTCGACCGCATCTCGGCACCGGAACCCATCGGCTTTGTCTGCAGCAGGCGTTTAAGTAGCCGTTCGTTACACGTCGAGCGCCCTCGGTGACTGGTAGCAATAAGCGCTGACACCATGGCCACTGCATATCTATCAAAAATGACCATAACCGCCAGTCGGCAATTAAAGCAGGGCACTGTCCTCCAAGAAAATCGCTGTTTTCTGTAGTTGTGCGCGGGTGTGCACCCACCTGTAGCTGCTGCTGACGCACCATCAAATCACGCAGAGATTGCCACGTAGTCTCTTCGATGTTCCCATCTGGACATGCGCTTCGAATCCTGTCGCATATTTTGAACTTACTTAAACCCCGCCAGTGTCGGACGCTGATACGACGATCTGCAACAGCTGAAGAAAGAGCATACATAAGCATTTTGACCGCATCTCGGCAACGGAACCCCCTCTCACGTTAGCCTGAGTATGTTTCTCGTGCCCCTCGTACTGCGATCGAGGATCTGGTGCTTAATCACTTTCATGGCGTCCTGCGTCAAGGGGCCGACGCGGAAGCCAATCGTACTGTGTGCGCCTAGATTGCCTCGAAGTGGCGAGTGAGCCGATTCAGCAAGATATCCTGCACAACTTTCCCGGTGGAGGACGTCAGGGATATTGGTCTGAGGTTGTCGATACTGGAGGTCTTGCCTGGTTTGGGTATGAGGAAGGTACAGGCCGTTTTCCCTTAGGCTAGGCGCATCCACTCCGCCAAGCCTCTTTCACTCGTTCCGTGAGGTACTCAATGGACCCGTCCTCGAGTTTCTTGAGCATCTTGTTCGTGATGCCGTCTTGGCCGGGAGCTGATTTATCGTACAGGGCAAAAATTGCTTGTGTGATCTCGGCCTCGGTAAAGTCATGGTCGGGCTCCTGGGCTTCCGGACCCGCATAGTCTGGGTAATCTCGTCTTCGGCGACTGGGAGGTACTTTCGAATCATCCCGTCCACGACTTGCTCATCGGTACAGGACTCAGTTGCGGCGTCCAAGGCTCGGGCCGAAGAACATCTTTGACTGGATCTGGTGCTATTCTCGTCCAGGAGGTGCTTGAGAAGATCCCAAGACTTGCCACTGCGAAGTTGTTTTTCGATCGTCTTGTTGACCTGGGCAATTTTCTTGTCTAAACTTCTCTCGAACCTCTGGCTCTTCCATCGTTGCAGCAGCGACTACTTGGCCTCAAATAGGTGGGCGAGCCTGCCAGTCCCGTAGCCAGGAATTTTTTTCGGGAGGGGAGCCCACTTGCTTAAAACCTTAACTATTTGAGAAAAACACCGATGTTCATTATTTGTTTGGTAAAAACACTTCACCAAAATTTCAGGGGGGGGGATCCCAGGGCCCGCTCCTTGGCTACGGACCGGGAGCCTGCTATCCATTTAACCGCGTGCAGGTCGGTTACGATTTTCTTGGGAGCGATGATGCGTCTTATGCTCTTGCACCATCCTTCAAAGTCCGGGGCAAGTTTGTCATCCCTGTTGGCCCTGGGATTGCGAAACACATCACAGTCTGTCACCGAAGTGGCCTGGTTCTACTGCTGTCGAATCGTAGCCGGGTCTCCAAGACCTATTAATCACTGCCATAGCCAAGGGCAGTGTTTTTCGCACTCGACTGCGGTTACGTTTTTGACAAACGTGAGGTCTGGGCCGTATCTTTACACACCGAGTTTTCCGTAATGAGAGTGAGATCAAACTCGGTCGAGCTCTGCCAGAGGTCCCGCCATTGTGAGTGTCGTATGCATATCACCAAGGCGCGTACGGGCCATTAAAATCACCGATGACAATCAGCGGCTGTGTGCCAGCTAAATCAACGACGTTCTTCAGGAGGAATTTGAAATGGGCTTTAGGGCTACGTAGGCTGCTACAGATGTTCAGCACATAAAGACTGTGCCTCCTCAACTGTGACGTACTCTGTACCCCCGCTTGCGTATCCGAAATCGCGAGAGTGGTATGTAAGCTGCCTTGACCCCCGGGGAGCTCGGAGACTGCTTGATAGCGAGCGAGACTTGGACTGGGGATGGCGACCACTTCCTGCAGCGGAATGGCGTGTGGTTTGTTCGTGAGTAATAATAATATAATGACGAAAGGAAGACATTAAAAATACGGGCTCAGCTATCCTCATCGCTAGAGGAAGACACGAGATCGGCGTGGGAACACCATCATCCTGTTCTACCTGCGTACTTTTTCGAGCTACCACCCGTTTGTTCGGCTCCCCAAATAAACCTCTTTACATTTGGTGGATCGTGCTGGGTACTCAGATAGCTTGCACCCTGGAACTACGATCCCGCACATTGCAGCCGATCATGCAAGCCGACGCTTCCCAGCAGGCACCACCTCTCGCGGCCGCCGTTTGCTCCGGCCCCTTGATATTTGCGGGCACGGAAGATCAGGACGTCGAGGACTGGCTGTCGTCCTACCAAATGGTTAGTGGACACAACAGGTGGGATGACGCTGCTAAGTTAAGCATCGTGAACTTTTACCTGGCTAATGTGGCTGCGTACACGAGCAGAAGAACCAGGTGAAACTTTTACCGCCTACATCGAAGATATAATCGATCTCTGCAGGCGCGTCCACGCCTGAATGAGCGAAAGTGCGAAGATACAGCACATCATGAAGGGTGTCGACGACGATGTTTTTCAAATGCTCCTTGCACAGTCTCCTGGTACGGAGTCCGAAGTGGTACCCCTGTGCCAAAGCTACGATGAATTGAGAAGGCAACGAGCTCTCACCCGACGTTCATCTCGGGCTAACCAACCACTCGCTGCCCTGCACGTCATCCCTGACCACTCATACCTTCTCGCACAAATAAGACCTGGTTAGTGAGGGGGTGGCACGTCAGCTTTCTCTCCTGCCGTTTGCTCAGCGCCAAGAGTTTCCACAGCAGCAGCCACTGCGGCAACCGACCCAGTTGGCTCCCGTGCTCCGACACGTTATTCATGAAGATTTCGGAGGCCCTGCCGCTACCCATTCAGCAGCACCTTGTCGCCGCACCTCTTACTTATGCTGAGGCAGTAAAACGGCAGCATCTACAACAAACGGCAGCATCCCACCGTTCCACGGAGTGTCACAAGCCGTAGCCCTGACTCCTCCACACGTCAAATGGGTGCTCCTATCGCTGCAAATCCCTGGCGAACGCGCTAACCCGCCGATCTGTTTTGCATGCGGCGGCCCCGGCCATGTCGCCCGACACGGCCGACGTCGAGTTTCGGGATACATAGACACCCGTTCACAGAACATCCTTGTACCGGGGACAAGGATCGTCCCCGCTCGTGCTTTGACAGTTCGGATCCTCACTCAAGCACGTCTTCACGTGACTATCCGGAACCTACATCTTGTCGCACACCTTCACTCAGTCGCTGCTCCGTGTCACCCATGCGTCGTCGACCAACACGTGAAAATGAAGAAAACTAGGCGCCGCAGTTCAGGAGGCAAGAACTGCACTGTCGACATGCTTAAGGCCTCGAACTTTGTCGTCGAATAAAGTTGAAGTTTTTGTAGAAGGCGCCCATACATATGTTCTTGTCGATACCGGTGCTGCCAGTTCCCTTATAGACGCTAAACGTTCCCGCAAGCTTCGAAAAGTGGCCACGCCTCTTGATGCGATGTCCTTACGTACAGCGAATGGAGAACCTGTTTGGCCTATAGCCGCCTGCACTGGCCGACTCATCATCGCGGAGGACCACTACATTGTTGAGTTTATCGTTCTTTCCTCCTGCTCTCACGACGTCATACTTGGCTGGGATATTCTATCGCGTAATCAGGCTGTTATCACTTGTGCCACATCCGAAGTTGAACTCTACCCGTTGTACGACCAGCCCTACGACCACACTGATCAAGCCGCATACAAACAAGTCACCAAAGAAGTCACCGAAATTCCCCCGACAGCAGCTGTTTTGCTCCCTGTGTTTTGCAACGGCGTGTGTGATGGAGCTGCATTCCTTGAACCATCGAGCCTCTTGCTTAGTCGGAAACCACTTCTTCAACCTTATTCGACCCCTTCAATTTCGAGTGGCACCAGTGCTCGAAGCGACCTCGACTCCATCAGTTCCCTTAACACCTCTGGTGTACCAGCTTCCGAACTATTGAATTCGTCGATCGCAGATGGACTGTTGCCATCTGAATGATCTGATCTTCTCCAGCTATTGCACCAGTTCCGCGAATCTTTCGATGTTGCTCAACCTGCCCTCGGCCGAACTTCCACAGTTCTTCATTACATCGACACCAGGGCTGGGCAGAGATACTCGGAAAAGTATTGCGGAATACAGATATCGAAATACATGGACCGGAAGCGTAAAGTACAGATACTGAGATACATTTGTCTTTAGCGTAACGGGATATTTCGGAGATACTTTTGCAATATGATGAAAAAAGTATTCCGGAATAGATACTGCAATACAGATACTAGAATACTTCTTTTTCTTATTTCAAAGATGCTCGTATTCCGCAAGGACATTTATAAGTGCAGCATAATGGTGTAAACAAAGTTGCAGTGCATTGAACCTTTTAGTTTATTTGTTTGTTACAGTATCCTCAGCGCCATTAAGACATCACAGGCGGGGGGCTTACAAAGTATAATTAGTAATAATGACATAATTACACATATCAATCGCAATAAAAAAGTACACTATTTCACAGCAACACTAACAAGCATTCGGCACCGACATCGACATGCTTGGTGACAACTAAATCAGCTATGCTAGAAATAGCATAGTTTAAGCAAACCACTCGAATCACTAATGAACACCAGTGAATTGAGAAAAAGTATACATTTACTTTGCACATAAGATCGGCTTGCTGAGCAGGTTGCTGTGTGAGCTTCTGAAGCAGGCTGTCTTCTAGACAGTGTCGATTCGGCCTCAGCACAAGACTCGCGAAAGAAAAAAGTCTATCTAGTGCTGCAGACGT
Source organism: Rhipicephalus sanguineus (assembly GCF_013339695.2). Lineage (NCBI taxonomy): Eukaryota > Metazoa > Arthropoda > Arachnida > Ixodida > Ixodidae > Rhipicephalus > Rhipicephalus sanguineus. Next base: position 206,877,111 of record NC_051179.1, read on the forward strand.
GCAGAAATTCGTGTTATAGTGAATAAATACCGCCTTCATAGCCAGCTAGCCTTAGAGCGCGGTGACATCTCTTCTCGGGCCATCAAGATACTGAAACACTTCCTCCCTAACGTGGGTTGTTCTGACCGCTCAGAAGCCCATTTCGGCCCCCATCTTCGGAATCCTCAGCCCGGTCGGCGCCGGGTCAGACGACTCAGGATTCCGCTGCCCATATAGGCTGGTCATAATTACATACGCGCAATGGAGCCCAATATGTCGAAACTGCACAATCCGAAAATTGGCTTCCTAAAATCACGTTCTTTGGGGGTGAGAGGGTGTAAGCCCTCCCAAGTCGCTCCTTCAAGCTCTCTAAACAGACATGGAATCAGGGACAGCTGCTCAGAGCGCCCCATCAGAAACTACAGCAAGCACTCGTCACCTGGACCGAAGGGTTCACTCTTCAATAAAGGTGTCACCACCACCGACGCTACCAGCACCCATTTTAGCAAGCCGCAACAGGCGAAGTCGCCTCCGGCGGTGGGGGAGCCTGGTACCACAAAAGACCGTTTCAAGCTTGTGATCACTTAGGAACGCACCCTGACACGCTGGAGATGTGACTGAAAGCGCGACAAAGATAGCCATCTTCTAGTCACTTCCGCCGCGACTATGGGAACCGCTTTTAGAAGTGCCGCCGCTTTGAGAACTGAACGCACGCGAAGCATTGCAAAGCCTCTGTTCCAAGGCGGTATCTGCGCGGGGTGTCACGAAGTAATGGTTTGCCACCCGAAAAAAACTAGGCGAGCTGCACTGGCCTTGAGAGACATCGACTTTCGTCGGCAGAGGCCGACAACACTGCCTCCGTGATTCTGCCGTCTGCGGCGTCGCGCGCTTTACCACATGGGCCATGCTGTGCTTGTGGGGAAACCATCGCTGCCCTTTCTGTTGGCGACCGGCGGCGCGCATTTGCTTGTCTTGACACAAAAACAAATGAAAAGAAAACTGTCATACCCCCTTAGAAACACGCGTCAACTCATTTCTGACAAAAAGAAAATGTAACGAGATACCCGTGTCCTGCATTGTATCGCGATACAAGCGATACATAGTAAAAGTATTTCACTACTGAGATACAAATACATTTTTCAAATGTATCTCGATACAGAAATACACATACTCAAAAGTATCTCTAAAATACTATCGCGATACTCTTGTGTCGCGATACTGCCCAGCCCTGATCGACACCGGCTCCCACACGCCTGTGCGACAAAGACCATACCCTAATTCCGCGACGGAAAGTCTAAGTTATTCCGAACATGTTGAGGATATGCTTCAACGCGACGTTATTCGAACATCACAATGTCCACGAGCATCACCTGTAGTTCTAGTTAAAAATCACACCATCTCCGCTAAAGGGGACCATGAGGCGATGCGACGCAGCGTTTCGGCATGTCGAGCCCGCGTTACAGAGGGGAAGTGGAGAGGGAGAAAGTGAAAGGGAAGCGGTTAGGGGATGAGAGAAAGGGAAGGGGACAAAGGAAGGAGAGAGGGCCAAAGTGGGAGAGGGGAAGGGGAGAGGAGAGATGAGAGGGAGAAGTGAGAGAGGGGAAGGGGAGAGGGGAAGGGGAGAGGGCGAAAGTGTGAGAGGATGAAAGTGGGGGAGGAGGTGTGTGGAGAGGGTTCGCGCATGCACAGTAACGGTGGTCACGCCGCACACCACCACCACCGGTTTCAACTCCGCCATAAGATGCTTCGCATCTAAAAAAAGTATGGTTCGATTCACTTCTGCGTGGATTACCGGCGCCTGAACAAGATCACTCGAAAAGATGTGTACCCTTCGCCCAGGATTGACGAAGCCCTTCGGAGTTTACAAGGCGCCGAGTTTCTTTCGTTAAATTTGCGTTCGGGGTATTGGCAGGTGCTCCTAGCAGATGCTGATCATCCAAAAACGGCCTTTGTGACACCCGGCGGTCTATATGAATTTGATGTCATGCCCTTCGGCCTCTAAAATACGCCTGCCACCTTCGAGGGCATGATAGACTCGGTTCTACGGTGTTTGAAGTGGCACATCTGTCTCTGCTACCACGATGATATTGTTGTCTTTGCGCCAGATTTCGCAACACATGTGGAACGCTTGAAACACGTCCTGACGTGTCTAAGATTGAGTGCAAAAGAGCACAGCCGACAGGAAGGGACAGAAGAGGACACAGAGCGCTGAACTTCCAACAGTTTATTTCTTTTGAATGCCTTCGCTTTTATACAGTTACACAATGTCACACCAGCCATGCGCGGAGCACAACGATGTTGCAATTCATCACGAGGACAAACCTAAATAAATCTTTTCCCTATCAGTGAGAGTGACAGAGGGGGTACTTACACAATCATCCTTTAAAGAAAAAATCTTACCAGCTTCGATGGTTTCGCGTGTGATGCGATCTCTCCTTTTGGCGACGATGCTACAATCTGAATATCTTGGTCGACACCCACACGTGCTACAGTGAGCGGACAGCCACCCTTGCTTTGACCGATCAACATTGTACATATGCTCTTTCAACCTTTCATTCAAACACAGACCCGTATGACCAACGTAATATTTTCCACATGACAACGGCAGCTGATAAACTACGTTACATAGACAATCTCTAAATTTATTTGCGTGGTTTGTAGTACACGCCCAATTGGGTCTGATCTCTGGGACAGACATTGCACAAACTGCTCAATTTTTGTGGAGCCGAAAAAATCACTTTCAGATCCACTCGCTGCGCTACGTTTTTCAGAGTGTGCGCTATCCTATGCATATATTGAATTACAGCGAAATTCTGACTCTCTCTGGCAGGATGGCCTGCGTTAGTGTGGCCACTTGACTGAAGATCACGCAACAAACTTTTGGCGACAAAGACTTGTACATGGTCAGGGTAAACGGCCATGGTCAGCCTTATAGATTGCTCCTGAAAACTTTCTAACATCTTGTGTGCACAAGACTTGCGCAAAGCATTGGTAAAGCAGAATTTTATGCCTCGCTTAACTAGTTTAGAGTGCGCAGAATGAAACGGCAGAATTGGCTTGTTCCCACGTGGTTGATACATCCAGCAAGTACGGCCATCATTCAAGAATAACTTGACATCAAGGAACCTAACTTCGCAATTCTCAGACAATTCATGGGTTAGCTCAAAACGTTCAAAACTATTCCGCATCAGATCTAAAACACCAAGTGCGTCAGCGCTGTACGATGCAACATCGCTATCCATGAAAATTAAAAAATCGTCAACGTATCTGAAAACATGTGTCACATTAGTGTTAGCGAAAGCTTGCGAAACGGACCAGTCAAGTTGAGCTAAAAACAAATCACTGATTATGGGAGCAATGCAAGAACCGATACAAATGCCGGCTTTCTGAAGGTGAGGTTTCCATCCCAAAAGATCTACCTTGACCGTAGGTGAATGCTCAGAAGTTCTGGAAACCCGCTGACGCTAATGCCAGACTGAGTCTGAAAATTCGAGGCGCCAAACTCATCGATACATTCTTCAATGCAGTGTAATAAAGGAACGTGCGGAATAGAATAGTACAGGTCTTTTACGTCAACAGAGAATGCGAATAAGCTCTTGCTACATCGCGAGGAAATGAATTCCTGTACTTGCGTGAATTTTTCAACAAAAACGGGTCATTTGCATAAGCAAGTTTTCTGCAGGTATAGCGCGACACATTTTTTCCAGGTACCATTTTCAGAGACTATTAGTCTAAAAGGCATGTCGTCTTTGTGGGTTTTTGCACTAAAAAACGCTTCAAGGAAATCTTCCTTCGCATTTGAAACGGTTTTTTGGACGCAGTCAAGTTTTAACGTGCGAAGCAGGCTCTTAGCTTTACTTCTGATCTTTTTCACGGAAACGTGATCATGACGGTGAAAAAAGGACGAAACTGCGCGGGACGCTTCTTCCAGGTAATTTTTAGCCGACATAATGGCAAAGCCGTCCTCTTTATCTGCAGGTAGCACACATAAAGAATGCTCTTTTAAAAAACATGCAACGCGTTTTACTGAAAGGTTTGAAACATTTGGCCTACACCGACTCAGGACGTCCACGCCGTCCGCTATGCACCGTTCTTGCTCTTGCGCTGGAGCACGTCGAGAAACTTGCCTCACGGTAGCCAAGAGGTCGTGCTGCGGGGAACGCTTCGGCTCAACCGCGAACTTTGGACCCAGATAGAGCACGTTGGTGACATGCTGGGGCAAGTTCAAGTTTTCCCGATTGTAGATCGGGCACTTGCTGTCTCGTAGGCACGAGGTTGCGAAGCTGAAGGAGTTGAGTCTTCCAGCGAAACTCAGTAGACGTGGAGATATGGCGCCGAAGTTCCCACAAATTCTTCGCGACATGAGCAGGTGGGCTGGTGACCTGTACGCGATCACATAAGTAGTCATTGTACAGCCATGCTTGTCTTTGCAGCTCCGCCTTCATGATTTTGCAGACCCCTGTCCCGAGTCCTTGAGACAGCGTAAAGCCACCGAATAGGCGACGGACTTCTGGAAGCACTTTCTTCCTTATGGAGATGGACAGCGTGCGCACTCGGCAAGTTGTAACTGCGATTGTATTGATGAGCACGTGAGGCTGCAGCGAAGAAAACTGGAAAGGGCCCATTGTACTAGAAATGAAACTTGGAAGACTGTAGGATTGGGCGTGTTGGTACAACATGATTATGAGTGCAAAACAGTGCAGCCGACAGGAGGGGACGGACGAGGACACAGAGCGCTTAACTTCCAACAGTTTATTTCTTTTTAATGCCTTCGCTTTTATACAGTGACACACTGTCACACCAGCCATGCGTGGAACACAATATTGTTACAATTCATCACGTGGACAAACCTAAATAGATCTCTTCCCTATCAGTGAGAGCGACAGAGGGTGTACTTACACAATCATTCTTTAAAGAAAAAATCTTACCAGCTTCTATGATTTCGCGTGGAATGCGATCTCTGCTTTTGCCGACGATGCTACAACCTGAATATCCTGGTCGACACCAACCCGTGCTACAGTGAGCGGACAGCCACCCTTGCTTTGACTGATCAACATTGTACATATGCTCTTTCAACCTTTCATTCAAACACCGACCCGTCTGACCAACGTAATATTTTCCACACGACAACGGCCGCTGATACACTACGTTACATAGACAATCTCTAAATTTGCGTGGCTTGTAGTACACTTCTGATTGGGTCTGGACGCTGGGACAAATATTTTGCACAAACTGCTCAATTTTGTGGGGCCGAGAAAATCACTTTCACATCCACTCGCTGCGCTACGTTTTTCAGATTGTGCGATATCTTATGCATACATGGAATTACAGCGAAATTCTGTCTCTCTGGCAGATGGGCCTGGGTTAGTGTGGCCACTTGACTGAAGATCACGCGACAACCTTTCGGCGACAGAGACTTGTACATGGTCGGGGTAACCGGCCATGGTCAGCCTTACAGATTGCTCTTGTGTTCACAAGACTTGCGCAAAGCATTGGTAAAGCAGCATTTTATAATTCCGCACGATCGTAGGATCCGCACGGTCCTTTATTACACTGCATTGAAGAATGTATTGATGAGTTTGGTGCCTCGAATTTTCAGACTTGGCATTAGCGTCAGCGGGTTTTTAGAGCGTCCGAGTTTTTACCTACGGTCAACGTACATCCTTTGGGATGGAAAAGCTCACCTTCAGAAAGCCGGCATTAGTATCGGTTCTTGCATTGCTCTCATCATCAGTGATTTGTTTTTAGCTAAACTTGACAGGTCCGTTTCGGAAGCTTTCGCTAACACTAAACATTTTCAGATACGTTGACGATTTTTTAAATTTTCATGGATAGCGATGTTGCATCGTACAGAGCTGACGCACTTGGTGTTTTAGATCTGATGCGGAATAGATTTGAACCTTTTGAGCTAACCCATGAATTGTCTGAGAAATTGCGAAATTAGGTTCCTTGATGTCAAGTTATTCTTGAATGATGGCCGTTCTTGCTGGATGTATCAACCACGTGGGAATAAGCCAATTCTGCCGTTTCATTCTGCGCACTCCAAACTAGTTAAGCGACGCATTATAAAATCCTGCTTTACCAATGCTTTGCGCAAGTGTCGTGAACACAAGATGTTAGAAAGTTTTCAGGAGCAATCTGTAAGGCTGACCATGGCACGTTACCCTGGCCATGTACAAGTCTCTGTCGCCGAAAGGTTGTTGCGTGATCTTCAGTCAAGTGGCCACACTAACGCAGGCCAGCCTGCCAGAGAGAGACAGAATTTCGCTGTAATTCCATATATGCATAAGATAGCGCACATTCTGAAAACGTAGCGCTGCGAGTGGATGTGAAATTAATTTTTTGGGCCCCACAAAAATTGAGCAGTTTGTGCCAAATGTCTGCCCCAGCGTCCAGACCAAATCGGGCGTGTACTACAAACTACGCAAATAAATTTAGAGATTAGGCGCTTTTAGTTGACCGATTCTGCGTTCCGTTCCCCGTTCCGCTCAAACGCTCAATATTACCGGAGCGCAACGCGCGTTTTTGGTTTTAGCCAAGCGTCTTTCGGTAAAGGCAAGCGCGACGCCACCTGTGCATGAAATTCACAAGTACGTTGAAAATGGAAATAAAAATTGTACTTGTCTTGCAGCAAGAAAGGAAATTGTGTTTTAAAACAGTGTGAATTGATTTATTTCCGCGTTACCGTGGTGCTTGAAGCATCAGCCTTTTTATTTTTTTTTGTCACCTTGGCTTGACGCTGGACTGCAATCTAAGCTACAATTATCCAATCTTAGGTGCATGCATGGTGCCTTCATGCTGTTAGGTATACATTATGCTCGCCCAAGTACCGCTGTGTTCTCCTGTACCCTTTGTGCATAGCGAGTACTCGTAGACTGAAGGCTGCATTGCTCATACCGGATGCAATCCACACAGCCCAAAGGGTAGCTTTATTCGGAGTAGAGGCACTATGCATACTTCGTGCAACTACAGTTCTTAATTAACGACAGCCTCTTGTGTGACTTATTGCGTTAATTACACTGAGCAGTACGGTTATAAACTCTTGAACCCATTTTGTTAACTGCTGAGATACAGCAGGCCCGGAATTTTCAGCCTGAAATGCACATGCATCCAGGTAGAAGGGTATTCCATTTCGTTAAAAACTGAGCAGCTGCCTATGTTACAGAAATAAATATTTGCATTCGAAAATATTGGATTGTTAATGCTGGAAAAGGCTAAGTTTGTGCTCCAAAGCCGGGTTTTATCTGCTGCAGAAGTTTGACTAAATTTGATTCGATCAATGACATCACTGAAAGTGGGAGTAAACCGGGAGATGCAAAGGTGTTGTTTTCTTCATTGTGATCAAGGGTAGAGATACGGTGACGGTGCGGCACAAATGCCTGGAGATCATCTGGCTGTTGGACTGTGGTTTCATCTTGCCTGTTGTCCACCTGCACTGCGGTGTCACCACTCCCTTGGACTGGTGGCTCAGGTTCCTCATCTCCAATCATTCCTAAGAGGAGTGATGCCGGTGACTGATTTTCTGCAGCGAAATAGAGGACAATGCAGTGAAATTAAAAATAATTCATACCCAGCGGAACACTATAGCAAATAAGCGATGAAATCTCGCAATGAGGAAATCACTTCTGGTACAACATACATCTCGTCCTGTGTGGAGCTGCTCTGAAAATTTAGGTTGCGCATAACCCATTAAGTTGGTATTCAGTTTGACGAACTTTGAGAAAAGCAAGTGAGAATGAACATTGTCTGCGCACTTGCTTGTCCCCCTTTCTCACGGCGCTTCAAAAACCAGAAATTTAGATTAAGAGTGCTTTCGACTCTCTGAACACAGTTACGAACAGGCACCACGAAATGAGAAGCAAAGCGTATTGCTCACATAACAGCGCACAGCCATGAGCATGCAGTCAGCACTACAACACTGAAAACATTTATGAGAACAACACAACGTTAGCAGTTTTTCGCAAGTGTAGAACATCAACATGACATCACAGATCGCCAAATTCTTCGGCGTCACTATGTTGTCCTATAACATCACGTCACATTACGAATTCATCAAAACACATCGTCCATTTGCATTGCCTCCGTAATAGGTGCACCAATCACGGAGGCAATGCAACGCAATAACGGAGTTCTATCACCAAGTGCAGCAGAGAAAGGCTGGCGTTATAGTTGGTGAAAATTCTTCCGTTTCAGACCTAGCAATGCAAAGTATGAGTCAGCTCAGACGAGCTCACGCATTATGGACGCTTACCCCCGTATTCAGAAACGCTTGAACATAGACCCCGCTTTCAAGCAGCACAAACGCGTTTTAGACGCACTTCCTTGAGGCAGAGCGTTCAGCGCGTTGGCTTGTGGCAAGTTAACCTAGAGAGCGTTTCTGAATAAGTGGGAGAGTGGCTGCTGTTAAAAACTAAATTATTACTATTGTACATGAAATCGCTTACTTGCGAACGTGTGCGGAGTCCTGTTGACGGAAGTACCAAAGACGAAGCTCGAAACGCTCCTTTATGGCCCGGAGTGTGAGCTCTCGATGTATCGCTGCAATGACGTTTCGTAGAACGTCATCCCACATGCACGGATTTTTCAGAGGGATTGGCTGCGACGACTTCTCGGAGAAGGCTCAGATCCTCGCGTATCCTGAAGTGCCGTCGGGTCTTGCGGGTTGGCCGAACAACCGCTATGTTTTCCGAGCAGCGTGGACTCGCGGCACAAGAGGCTGCCATCTTGGTTGTTTCTCCTCACTTGATCCCTCACTCGCTACAGCCCAGGCTGACGGCGACGGTCCGGTCACACGCTCAGCGCCTGGCCGTCTGGCGCATGCGCAGTGGCGCCACCACCAACTGGCTGAGCGGAGCGGGAGGCTAAAAGCGCCTATTGTCTATGTAACGTAGTTTATCAGCTGCCGTTGTCATGTGGAAAATATTACGTTGGTCTGACGGGTCGGTGTTTGAATGAAAGGTTGAAAGAGCATATGTACAATGTTCATCGGTCAAAGCAAGGGTGTCGTCGGCTCACTGTAGCATGTGTGGGTGTGGACCAAGATATTCAGTTTGTAGCATCGTCGGCAAAAGCAGAGATAGTATCACACGCGAAATCATCGAAGCTGGTAAGATTTTTTCTTTAAAGGATGATTGTGTAAGTACCCCCTCTGTCGCTCTCACTGATAGGGAAAAGATCTATTTAGGTTTGCCCACGTGATGAATTGTAACATCACTGTGTTCCGCGCATGGCTGGTGGGACAGTGTGTAACTGTATAAAAGCGAAGGCATTCAAAAGAAATAAACTGTTAGAAGTTCAGCGTTCTGTGTCCTCTTCTGTCCCCTCCTTTCGGCTGCGCTGTTTTGCACTCATAATCACGTTGTACCAACATGCCCAATCCTACAATCTCCTAAGCGTCTAAAGAATGTGCAGCTCCAACTGAATCTCAAGAAGTGCCGCTTCGCTGCACGGGAGCTTACGATTCTCAGTCACGTCGTATCAAAGAATGGTATACTTCCACAGCCGGCCAAACTACGTGCTCTCCTCGACTTCCCCAAATCGACAACTGTGGAGCTTCTTAGGGTTATGCTCCTACTTTCGCCGGTTTCTGCGCAACTTCGCCTCTATTATTGCGCCTCTGACCCAACATTTACGCAGCGCCACCAAAATTTCGTCATGGTCTTCCGAGTGTGACCATGCATTCTCCACCCTCCGTTGTCTCCTCACATCACCACCTATATTGCGCCACTACGATCTTCCGGCGGCAACTGGGGTTCACACTGACGCCAGCGGTGTCGGTCTCGGTGCGGTTCTCGGACAACGAAAGCATGGGTTTGCCGAGTACGTCGTCGCATACGCCCGCTGAGCTCTCACCAAGGCTCAGTCGAACTATAGCATCGTATAAAGAATGCTTGGTGATAGTTTGGGCGCTTGTCAAGTTCCGCCCATACCTTTATGGCCGTCCGTTTGATGTAGTGACGGACCACCACGCATGATGCTGGTTGTGTTCGCTAGACGATCCATGAGGTCGTCTTGCCCGTTGGGCACTTCGGCTTCAAGAATATGACACCCGCGTCATGTACCGGTCCGGCCGCAAGCATACTGACGCTGATGCTTGTCGCGGTCCCCATTATTCAGAGACTGCATCAATTTCCACTCTGGACCCCACGTCGTCAGCTCTGGACGTCGACACCGTGTCTTCTGCACAAGGCAAAAATCCGTGGATAGCTTCGCTTCTTGACGTTTTATCTGAGGCACCCACACTTCGGAGCACTCGGACACTGCGACGCGGGCTCCACACTTCACTCCACACTTCGGGATGGCCTCCTGTACCGGCGCATCTACTCACCCGATGGTAGGAAGTGGCTCCTAGTTATTCCGCGAACGCTGCGCTCTACAATGTGCGCGTCATTTCATTCCGACCCGCAATATGCTCACGCCGGTGTCTTCAAGACCTACGAACGTCTACGGAAAAGGTATTACTGGCGCGGAATGTTAAGCTTCGTCCGCTAGTTCATTCGCGGCTGCCACGAGTGTCAGCGGCGGAAAAGCCACCACATCCTGCAGCAGGTTCATTGCAGCCACTTCCGTGCCCAGACTGTCCATTCGACCGCGTTGGAACTGGCCTTTATGGACCATTGCCATTGACAATGGCAGGCAACGAATGGGCTATGGTTGCTCTGAACCACATTACACTGTACGCCGAAACCACTGCTCTTCCCATAGCGACAGCACAGGACGTCACATCTTTCATCCTCAATCGCTTTGTGTTTCGTCACGGTCTTCCTCGCGAACTCTTGAGTGACCGGGGGCGTGTATTTCTCTCCGATGTAATCCAAGCACTCTCCAGAAGTGCCACATTGTACACCTGATGAGTACGGCCTACCACCCTCAGACAAAAGGTTTGACTGAGCGGTTTAATCGGACTCTGGGCGAGATGCTTGCGACGCATGTTGCATCTGATACGCGTATAACACCGCTACGCAAGTCACAAACTGGTTTCCCCTATTCTTCCTTCTGTACGGTCGGCAGCCGTCACACACTATCGACACTTTGCTGCCACACGCACCAGACGCCTCCGAGTGCACGCCCGTGTCATACTCCGCCCGTAACGCTGAAGAGTGCTGCAAACTAGCCAAACAGTTTACTATGGCCGAGCAACAGCGCCAGAAAGACGCCCGCGATGACGATCATCATCTTGCCCCAGCGTTCGCTCCTTGAGGCCTTGTAGCCCCGCTACGGTGGTCTAGTGGTTATGGCGCTCAGCTGCTGAACCGAAGGTCGCGGGATCAAATCACGGCCACGGCGGCTGCATTTTTGATGGAGGCGAAAATGTTTCAGGCCCATGTACTTACATTTAGGTGCACGTTAAAGAACACCATACGGTCGAAATTTCCGGAGTCCTCCACTACGGCATCTCTCATCATATCGTGGTTTCGGGACGTTAAACCCCAGATATTATTATGGAGCACTTGTATGGCTGCATGCACCGCCGTGCGCTCCCGGTTTGTCTCCCAAGGTACTCTCAAATTATCATGGTCCGGGGTCGAGCGTACTTCACCCTTCAATGACGACATTGAACATCTTACGTCGCCCAGCGACAGTCGTCTGCGTGGACGTGATATCGTTCATGTAGAAAGCCTCGAGCCGTACTTCGACCCGCCTATTTCCGCCCGTTAGATCGACAAGATGGGTTCATCTTTCTCGATGGGGGAAATTGTGCTGAAGGAAAACATTGAAAACACGGGCTCAGACAGCATCAGCGCTAGAGGAAAGCACGAGATCACCGTGGCAAGGCATTGTTCGTGAGTGGTCTGAGACACTGCTGTAAGAGGGGTCTCTTCTTTCGAAAACCCCTACACTTGCACTGCAATTTCGTGAAGTGCTTGGTGCGACTATCCATGCTAACGCTGATCCGGCGATTGGCCGCTTTGGGCGGCCCGGAATATGGCACCAGTGGGGGGGGGGGGGAAGTGCGATGATGCTGCACAGAGGAGTTCTTGGTCGACTCATATCGGCAATTGGTCCGGGCAGGGGGAGAGTGTTGTCCTAATGCACTCTCGAGTCTTTCGATACGTTCGTTATGGATTATGGACGTTCGGTACGAATTCTCTTTATGGATTACCGAGGGTAATCTGTATTGACTTAAGCTGCTTTGCATCGCGGCGAGAACCCCTTCCATTGCGGATAACGTGTTGTCGGTCGCGTCAATTAGCTTACTTTTTCGCGGCGCTTCGAGGCGCCAGAGCCACCGGCAAACGCCTCCGGCCCCTCCATGGCTATCGGTGCCAGTGAAGGATCAGAAGCCTGTCCGAGCGTGCATTTATTGATTTCCGCAATTTCACCCGCAATATGTTTCTTAGCTTTTATTTCATAGCGTTTTGCTTGAGAAGCCTTTCTAACTCGTCCGCGTAACCCGAGACCCAATTGTTAAGAGGGGGAAGGAGTACCTTTCACCAGTTCCCCGTTGTCGGCCCGGACCTTGGTGGCCGAGGAAGGCGCTGGCTTCTGTCGACAATGAGCGTTCGAGGAGCAAGTCCTGCAGTGGGCCCTTGACCGGGATCGGGCCCAAGCCAGGGATCTAGAGCGCCCTCTTGACCTGGAACGCTCTCGGGACCTGACGCACCCTCGAGGTCTGGAGTGGTTCCTGGAGCTGGAACGGCCCTTGAAGCGGCTGCCATCCTCGAAGCCATGGCTGGGAACTAGAGGTCCTCTCCGAAAACCAAGCCAGGCGGTGGTGGTGCTGTCGGGGACATTCTACGAGCCGCGCGAGCACGCTCGCCGCGTCTGCGTCACACGACGTATGGAATCTGAAATCTTTAAAAATAGTTCTTGCTTGCCGCAAGGTGTTGGCCGCCGCAAAGCCTACACCTGAGGGAATACTGGTGTTGCTCGTCTGTGTTCGATGCACTACATCCACGGCACATGACATTACCGGGGCAGGGACAAACATCGGCATGGCGTCTGACGCGACCGCACAAGTACCACACGTCGACCTGCTTACGGTAGAGTGTACAGCGCACCAGGCGTGGTCCGTATCTAACAGTTTGGTGTTTTGTGCCCATCGAAAGCGAGTGACGGTGCCGGTCTGGGCAGTTGGCTTGGCGGCGAGGGCCAGCGTTTTTTTTTTGCATTTACAATCTTGGCGTGTATCACATTTGGTCCGTCTTAGTGTGGTATTCCTGGGATCACACAGTTACACGTGGAGTGCGGGGCAGTTTCATAGGCACTCAGCTCGTGGGTCTTGCCGGACACGACGATCTGACGTATGCGAACGTATCGGACGGCATTCTCCCTTTTGGGAATGCCAGCCACTATAATATTTTGCTGGACGTTTGGGCACAGGGTGCCTATATTTAGATCTTCGCAGCTGATGCCAGCAGCGGCGAGAATTTTGTCCGCTACCCCGGTGGCACCAACCTTGGCCATATTCAGGCCTCCACGGGGGCGAATAACGACCTTGTTGTCTTCCCGGAGGAGATGGGGCATCCTCCCGGCACGTAAAACCTTGGCCTTGAGCTTGAAGCCGTTTTCTTTACCGCGTGGGGCTTTGGCCGGCAGCGGCCTGGTAGGGTTGGCACTCGCCGTTCTGACGCCAGTTCTTCCGCTGCCTCCGGAGAAAGCTCCTCCGGAGGGATGTCATCTCCTTCAACCTGACATTCCACCTTGGATTACAAATTCATGCTCTGAGGCGACGGCCCGCGTACCCGAGAAAGAGGTCGGGCCCGGCACTACGCCGGCGGTGGGCGTTGCTTGTTAGGCTTGACCGAGGCAGTGGCGCGGCAGAAACGAAACAGGCAGAAAAATGGCAAAATACCATTAACGGAGCCCGTTTTTAGTATCGGTAGAGTTCAGATATCTTAACGGATCACATACGACCAAAATTGCTTGCACATTCAATAAAAAATTACTTCGAAAAGATGCAAAAAGCAGGAGCCGACGCGGCACGTCCTCACTCCTCGGCGCCCCCGCGCGGTTTTTTTTTCTTTCAACAGTTGACATGCAGTGGTTCCCTTCCCAGGATGCTCGCTTCAGCGAGCACCCTGGGAAGGGAACGTGGCAAGAGGAGTGACAGTGTGACGATGCACTTCACTATTGGCACCTGAAGCAAGCACGTTTAAGCTCGGCGAGATATAACGTGAAGTGCTAAGTCGCTGTGTGGCGCAAATACCAGGGTGAGCCAAGGAGTTCAAGCCATCAGACTATTCGACAGAATGGGAGAGGTACGTAGGGACGAGTACGTCCTGTCGACGTATCACAAACGAGGGGCGCGTCACATGCAGTCAGCCAAGACGAGAGATGTGACGCGGTTTTATAGCCACTGCAGCTCCTCGTCATTCTTCTGGGCAGCAGCCATGGCTGTGAAGTCGATGGTCATTCGGCCGTGTTGTGTTGCATGGATGGCAGCGCGAGAAAGCGCATGGGCAACGGAGTTGGCTTTTCCACTGGCGTGACGAATGTCGCTCGTGTATTCCGAGACGAAGGCGAGCTGTGTGTTTTCACGGGGTGCGTAAGTGCTGGTGGACGCTAAAGGAGACGTCAGTGGATTACGATCCGTGAGGATGTGAAAGACGTGTCCCTCGAAGTGTTTCACAGCCAAGTAGATGGCGAGTAGCTCTCGGCCGAAGTTGCTGTAGCTGCGCTCGGGATGGACAAGCTTCTTGGAAAAGGAGGCGATGGGCTGCCAAGCGCCAGCAATGGACTGCTGCAAGATGGCGCCGACGGCAGTGTCATTGCGTCTACCATGACGGATGTTGGGGCGTCGCATTTAACGTGAACGAGGAGCGTAGCGCCGGAAATGGCTTCTTTGATGCCTCTAAATGCATGCTCGGCCGCATCGTTCCAGGTTACCGGGGTAGTCGGTGTTTTGACGCCCGTAAGAAGGTCGTCGAAAGGCTGCAGAATAAAAGTTGCTTCTCCTGAAAGGACGCAGCTTGCTCTGGGAGTACGTGATTGGCCGTAACGGTCGCCATCACGCATTGTCGCAGAGTGCCGGCAAATAAACACCTTAACAAAGCGTATAAATCAGTTGCCAATGGGGGTAAAACGGGAGCGGGTGTCATTCGTTCGCCCTCTTGTGGAACCCTAAGGTGTCCTCCACGGAAACCCTGGTGCGCGGAAACCAGTTTGAAAAAACATGGTCTAGAGCTTACGCGGCTACCTGCGATAACACTGGAATCTTCGATGGGACATGTATAAAAGCCGACGCACTGCACCGCTTCTCAGATTACTCAACGGCCGACGACTGTTCACGCCGCTGTCAGTTCTGTGTGAATCACTCGCACGTTGTCTTATTTTTCGGCCACAGATTAGCCCCCCAAAAAACATTTAAGTTTGAACACGCCTACTGCTTCCTTTGTCAACTTCACGACCAGGTGACACTATCTACCGCACCGTTAAAACTTGGAACTTGCCCTACGCCTAGCCACGAATCAGCGCGAGAAACAACCGCGATAAGCAGTCCACCGATGGGCACAAAAGTCAGTTTCCACCGTTGTCAACAGCAGCAGCTGACATCGAAGAGTCGTCTTCGAGAGCCCCACTGTGGCAGAACAAACTCTCTTAAAACCAAACTTTTCACGAGTGAATAAAGAACAGAGCCAATGGAATGTCATACATGTGTACATATAATGGTTCTTCGACCCTCAGACAGGAACGGCGAAGTCAAGGAGAAGAAAAACATTAAGGACATCACAAAATAACAATTGCATACGCTTTCAGTGACAAAAGAATACAATAACTCTTCCTCAAGTCCTAAACGTTAGTCCCCAACCATGCATAAGCGCGCTCGGTGCGTCCTCACCGTCGGACGTCACTCACGGTACCGTCAAGGGGCGACGACGCAGTGAGGAAAGGTGCACAAGCACGTTGTGCGAGGGGCGCACGAGCAGACCAGGCACTGTTCACTCAGTAATGCGAAGGCCCACGCTGCGCCCGACGTAGCAACAAGGCCACGCCCTCGGCAACTGGTTGTGCTGGACCCGCTCTGACGTGGCACCATGACCACGATCTCAGCCACTGGTTGTGTCGGAGCCGGATCTGGAATAGGTTCAACTGCTCGCCTTGGCCGGCACGCTCGTCCACCATAGGAACAGCACCACAGGCCTGGTTCGAAGCACCCACTCGTCTCAGGGACACGCCAAGCTCGTCCCGGCTGGTCTGGTGGCACCAGCTTGGTCCGATTGGTCCTTCAGCAAAACTGCAATTCGGCCTAGTGGGAACAAGTTAATCCTTCAGGCCAAGCGTACTGCTCTCTTGCAAGGCTGGCCGCGTTCTTCCTCAGCCTGTCGAAGCTCACGCGCTTCATGTTCATGTTCATCTCCCTTTCTTGCGCACTCCTTCGTCGTCTTCGGTGCTGTTTTCTCTTTCGGTTGTGGGTAACACTCTCTTACTACAGTGCAGCAATCCTTCTCTGACCTTTGCTTATAATAATATTATGTGGGGTTTAACGTATTAAAATCACGATATTATTAATAGGGACGCCGTTGTGGAGGGCTCCGGAAGTTACGACCACCTGGGGTTCTTTAACGTGCACCTAAATCTAAGAACACGGGCCTCAAACTTTTTCGCCTACACCGAAAATGCACCCCGGCCAAGACCTTTCTTTGGCGGGGAATGTTATTACACAAATTTTCGGATTTTAATAAAATGCCTTTGCATACAGAGCGAATAAGACAAATTAAATTGACTTTAACAAAGACGCCTTTTCACTGCGAGGCACCTTAGGGGACCTCCCTGTCGTCATGTCGTCACGTCTCGCGTTGTTTCGCGTCTCATGTCTCGCCTCGTCGATGGGCTTACTTCATATGGTAGAGCCAGCGAAGTGAGTGAAACGCTAGTTTCGTGAGTCGGACACGGATCTACGGAAGAAAGAAGCAGTGGCGAAACGCTAGCGCCGGGAGCTACACGCACAGCGCTCGGAGCAGCAAACAGTAAGACGATAAAGAAAACAAGGATAATGGCGAAAGAAATCAGATAATCGCAGGAAAAAAAACCTAAGTCCACCTAATCAGAGCCAGGCGCTCCTACGTTCGTACAGCTTTCTCTTAGGCCGCAAGTGGCTTTGATTTTTTTTTCTTACGCTACATGTGCTCTGATGACCACGTCTATGGCCTGAACGCTTCCTCCAAAAAAACATGGCTCATCCCTCTGTCGTAGGCATCGGTATAACACGAAAGTGAAACGTGTTCGCACAGACGTAGTTGAGCGTTTGTTGTGCATTGTTTCGGCACAAGGGCGAATGAATGAATGCTATAGGAACAAATTGTAATCTCACGCGAAGAACGGTAAGCAGCTCAAAACTTGCAAAGTGCTGCTCAAACAGAAAGGACGCATGCAACGAACATACACTGGATGAGCGCGAACTGTCACAGGTGTAACTTATTTCTCTGTCACCAGCGCGCCGCTTTTGCAAAATAGGCCGCTGCAGGGAGCGAAGTGACCTTCGTGCTCTTAACCCGAACTCGCGGTGAGCGCACAAGACGTACAAACCACCGCCATCACGCGATAAGCGTGCGTGAGCGACCACACCCTGTAGAGTGCAGCGACGACGTGTGGGGCGACGACCATGGAGGAAAGAAAAGAAAGGAGGTAGCATTACGTGACGCAGCCAGCCTTGACAAGCCAACTCCCTTTGAAGCTAGCAGTGTCGGCCCAACACGTGACCTTTTGCGTCAAGACCACGCAAGAAATGAGGTTTGCCGAGATTTCGGGTATGGCACCCGGTAGCTTTAATCGAAGCCGGCTTGTTCGGCGCAGACCAGCCGGCTCACAGAGGACGTTCAAAAACGGAACTCCACCGGTAGTACTAAAACCTACCCCCTCGCTCTGACGTTTTGATCACTTGTTGGGCCGACACGGTGGGCTTCAATCGCGTGACGTCATGCTCCCTCCTTTGTTCTTCCTTCCTCCATGGCGACGACCTTTAAAGCGCACTCGAGCCCTCCGCGCCATCTCGCTAGTGATAAAGAAGACACGCTGATGTACCAACGATCTCGGGGTACCACCACCGGGAAAAAATCACAGCATATCCACGGAGTGAATGATGATGAGTGGGCGAAGCTGCGGAGGTTCATCGGTAAACCGTGAATCTTCCGTGAATTCTGCCCAGTACATCATCACCGACGTGAGATCGGGCGCGTTTATACTAAAGGTTCGATGAGTTATGACGACTTGCAGCGCACTTTAATTTTACATGTACGCTGTGAATTTTCATTGTTTAGAAAACCATTGCTTAGAAAACATCTGGCGTCTTTCGTTAAGCAGCTGGCGTC
Organism: Rhipicephalus sanguineus; assembly: GCF_013339695.2. NCBI lineage: Eukaryota > Metazoa > Arthropoda > Arachnida > Ixodida > Ixodidae > Rhipicephalus > Rhipicephalus sanguineus. The sequence continues at coordinate 206,895,341 of NC_051179.1, forward strand.
TTTTCGTTTTGCTTTAGAAACATCTGGCGTTCTTTCGTTTTGCTTTTACAAAACATCTGGCGTCTTTTGTTGGTTTATTTCATCAATCAACGGCGTTTTGAACAAAATTTTTATTGTTTAATCACGCAAAGGAGAAATCTCACCAGGCACTGCCTTGGAGGTAAAGAATGGCTGCTAATGGGAATGAGAGACAGAAGAAGTCGGCTTTTAGCTAACGCTGCGAATTTTTTATTGTTCAACAACGCGCAGGAAAAATCTCCCACCGGCACCACCTTGCAGGTCAAAGCGTAAGACTGGTTACATACTACGCTACGAGGGACGAACGGGTGCCGCTATAAGGAGCTTCGCCCCTAATATTGTATACAAATAGCTCACCGTTAGCGTAACAAACAACGTGCCGTCTGTGGCCTAATCGTTTCGCGTCGCGCGTTGCGGAGCGAAGGGTCCTGGTTCGACTCCCGATGACAGAATTTTTTTTCTAGTTTTTTTGCCATCTGATAGTATTCATATTTTACAACGTTATATCCGTGACGGAAATACTTCAGTGGAGCCGTGGTGGACCCGAGCATAAAACAGCTTCTTGTTAAAATATCCGAGGGCATAGATGGGCGAGAGGTGGGTTCGTGCCGCATATCGCTGTTTGTCTGCTTTTGTGTTTGCCATTTCTTTGTTTGAATAAAAGAAGCCTCTTGTGGAATTTTTTGGCTGCCTTGCGCTGAAGACCCAGTTCCTTATTTCTTGTTTTTCTAGAGCGCAGCACCCTAACGCATCGCTGTATTTTTGGTATGGCTTCTAGAAACGTTGCCAGTCAAGTTCTCGAATGTTATCTCTTATCGTGAAACCTTTATTCAACGAATGACAAAAAAGTCACAGTTTCGCCGCAAGGCCGAAGCAATGAATGCGATAGCAAGAAACTAATGCTATATGAAGTGAGGCTCGCCAATGGATACTCTCAGTTTGAACAGCGCTCCTGTTGCAAAGGCGGCCGAAGCAGCGAAGGAAACTAGCGTGCTTCAAGTGTCGAGCTGTGGCACTTGATAGTTCGCGCTCATCTCCTGTTCGTTTAGCGGCGTCCCTTGAGCTCGAGTTGCTTTGGTACGCTCCGTAACATGAGCGTGGACATCACGGTGAAAGCGTGAAACATCCCTCTTTCCCTCAGCACAAGAAAACCGCGCGAGCAGACAGCGGAAGAGCAAGGCTCTCCCTGCGCAAGTATAAGAAGAAGCGAGCGAGCTCGCCGACGACTTTTAAATGCGCCTGTCGCACTCCTAACGCCATCTCGCTGGTAATGAAGAAACGCTTATAAGCGCAGCCGTCTGCGAGTCCGTCCAGCGGTAAAAGGTGTGTATATAATGCTCGCCGTTACCTACGTGGAGGATATGCGTTTCGTGGCGTAGTGGCTTGCGCCACTCGCTGCGGAGGAAGAGGTCCCTGGTTCGATTCCGCGCTTCGGATTTTTCTGAATTATTTTTTATTTGGGGCTTTTATATATATATATATATATATATATATATATATATATGCATACTTATACACATACTGTGCATGACGGCGGCGACGGTGACGGCAAAATCCAGCCGAGACTGTCCATGCAATTGCTATCGCAATAAAAACGAAACCAAGGGGCCCGGTTTGAGTTAAAGGCAACCATAAGAACGGAACAAGTCGTAAAGCGTGAGGACAATTTGTAAAGGCTCTGTTATACTCCGACTTCCGACGCGAGCGCGCGCGAGGAAATTGCGTTTCGTCACGCCGAGCCGGCGACGCCAGGCCTCGGAAAGTCTCCAGTTCCAGCCATCGCCGAAGGGGCGCGAAAAAATCGACCCCGTTGCAGCTAAAAAAAACCATAGTGGCTCCGTTCATATCTGCTCTCGGGAACGCCAAAAAATCCGCCAGAGGCGCCGTAATAAAAGCAATATTTAAGAGAAATACAGCTATCATTTCCGCATAAAAGTGCTTTTTCTTGCGTAACTGAAAGTAATGTTTGAACGAGGAGTAAATTTGTTGTTTAGTGATCGAAAACATGGGCTGCCACGTGACTTCTACCCCGAATTCCTTCTACCACGTGACTTCTACCCCCGCCGTTGAATTCTGGGCGTCGCCATGGCAACGCTGGATATATCTGCCTTGTCGCTCACCGCTGACGGCCGGCGCGCGGTGACGAGCAAGCGGACCGTCGCTGTGACCAGTGACGAAGCGCAAAAAGTGCGCCGCTGCGCCTCGGGTGCCGCAGATAACGCGCAGAATATGCGCAGTTATCGTCCGATGGTTGGCAGCTGGTTTGCTGCTCCACGTTTTCTTGCGAATTCTATCGTTAATGTTGTCTAAAATACGCATGAAAGTTTTTTAATTCACCGATGTCATCAACTTGCCATTATGGTGGACAGTCGCTGTGCTGCTGTATGGTGTCGCAGGAGCTCTGATACAGGCGAAGGCATCAGTTTCCACTGGTTCCCCGACGATGGCAGGTACAATACTTTCAAGCTCAGCGTATTTCTTTCTGCTTTGTGACCTTGTTAACATATCACACTTCGCTGTTCTCGCTTTTGAGTTGTATGCTGACACGCGTGGACCAAGCTGCGTGTGTTTCCCGAGTATTTTCGAGTTTCTGTTTGTGTTAACGAGTACGGGTTATTTTTCTTTTCTACTAAGCGGCTCAGCGTTGTGTGACAGGCTTGCTGAAGTGATGATATTTCCCTTTGCTATCCCACTCCTTGTTGAACTGTTTGTCATGTGGGTAGGATGCGGTGAGAATAGCCTTTCGACATGACCATTCCCTTCTGAAGTTATGAGAGCATAGATTGCTTATTCACGCATTCCGAAAGCGGCGCGTCTAGTAGGATTTCTCCCAGCACCTCGTGCAGATGTTGCACTGTTGTCTTTCAGCAGTGGTTTTCTCCTTTGTGCACTGGAACGGAGACCAGCACACATGCTTACAAAAGTGTGCAAATTTTATTGCCGCGTGAGCGAAAACACCTTCAAATATTGCAGGCGTAATGTGAACCTCACGAAATGGGCCATGCTTGTTTGCTAAAATGTCAGCCAAGCAGCAGAGATTCATCAGTGGTCCCCAAAATAAAATTTAAAAAATATGAGCATTTTCAGCGCATAGTATATATCCTTTTCCTATGCGTTGGTTCCCTGTCGGGAACCAACGAAACAGCCCGCGAAGCAGGTTCCTGTACATGAGTCTGTGATGCGATCTTGTACGCATTCCAAATAAGCACGCAGGCGTGGCGTTACATCCAGCCGCACGCGATTGGTCACTGCAGGGCCGTGACGTCTGTCGCGGTTCACATTGGCCATTCGCGTGCGGCTGGATGTAACGCCCCGCCTCCGTGCTTATTTGGAATGCGTACGAGATCGCACCACTGGCGCGGCCGCACGCGTCTGGCGCGAAATGCAGCAGGATCTATTCGGAGCCGTGCGACGCCCGAGCGCGCCAGCAGCCGGCGGCCGCGTCGGTGGTCAGCCGACGCCGAACTATAAAGGGCTGTTTTGTGCTGACGTAACGTCGCCGTGCCGGGCGCACGCACGCGTCGACGTTACGCTGGAGTATAACAGAGCCTTTAATAATATAAGGGAGCGTTTCATATAGTTCTACTCATCAAGACAGACGCAGCAATTTACCAACGATGGGGCAACCAGCTCAACATTCGCAATGTCTAATCGCTGTCTTTCTGCGTGAGCAGCAGCGCACTCCGGTTCTGCGAGTAGGGCCTACCTTTTCATCGAATAGAATTTCAGTTTTCCATTCAATATTCATTCATCTTTCAGAGAAGAAGCAGTCAGGAAAAGCTTTCCCTCCGCAAGGGAGTCTCATTCTGGCGGCTTGTTGGCGGAACACGACTGCACAGTGATAGTGAACATTTACTCGGTCTATTTGCAGTCTTCTGCTCTGGATGTTATGGAGCAAAAGGCTGAAGCGGATCGAGGTCGTAAATCTCATGCGACATTTGCTTGATTGACCACACGGTACCGGCCACGACTAGGCGGCGCTGGCTGAAGGTACCCGCAGCCGCAATTCAATCGCAAGTGCACGACGCTAAATACTTTGTGATATCTCGGTGGTGTTTTTGGCGCGGCTCATATAGTTCTGTGAGTTATTGGCGAATCTGGCGACACTTCCATGCGTGCGTTGCAGCCTAAAACAAGCCTACACGGCTCAGCGCTACCAGGAGAAAAAAGCACGAGAAAAAGAGCCTCTCTCTTAATTAATCTTACTTGCAGGAAAAAAAGTTGAAAATATTGTTACGCAAAGCGATGCGAGGCGTCACTGTTTGTACGCTGATCTGTCCAGCATCGAAGGACGACAGCACGCACAGTGTACAGGCCGGTCCTCTTTGCCTACAGCATTGCCTAAAATAACAAGTCACAAAACACTATAGCATGGCAAAACAATTTTTAATCGAACAGGCAACCACACAATTGAAATTCCGACAAAGGCAAAACTACAGACCTGTCACTTACACGCAGTGTTGGCGGTAACGCGTGACAAGTTACGCAATACTCGCAATGCTTTTTCAGTAATGATGTAGCGTGTGCGTTACCATTTCGTAACTGTACCGGGTAACGTACTTACGTGCAGGGCTCGGCAATATCGCTATAGTATATTAAATATTTTTGAGTGCATATATCACTGTATTAATATATATATATATATATATATATATATATATATATATATATATATATATATATATATATATATATATATATATATATATTAATACATATATATATATATATATATATATATATACAACAATATATACTTACAATATATATATATATATATATATTGTAAGTAACAGAGACAACGCCCAATCCTGGGCCAGCTGTTCTACAGTCTGACCTCTTTTTTCTTCTGCCTCTCCCCGCTAGCTGTCCCCGCGCGCCAGAGCCCCGGTGTCGATCTTTGTCCTCACACGCGGCAATGACTGCTAGCACGCGGAACTGCCTACAATGTCTCTGGTGGGCGGCTTTGGCTGCAACGCGGTGGCCGGCCTCGGCCACGCTTTGACTTGGCTGGTGCATCTGCCGTTTTGGCTCGTGGGTCTGGTGGGCGACCCTGGCTGAATCGCAAAAAACATGCTTCCTGTGGCCAGCTTCGGCTTTGTCTCGGAGGTAACGGCGGATGTGGCATGCCCCGGGACGGTTGCCGGTGCTTCTTTTCCCACAAAACCCCATGATTGTCAACACCGGGAAAACGGCCAGGACATTCTTCAGGAACCTTCTGCCGTTTTGTGGGCATTAAAATATTCTCTTCTGCAGCCGAATTCTCCACGCTGTCAACGGGGCGCTCGCTCTCCTCATTTTCATTGACGCCCGACGTCTCTGGAAGCTGTCTAGGTGACTCTTCGGGTGCCGTGGTTGTGAAGTCCAGCGCACGTTTCTTCGTGATTGATATTCCGTCAGCAAGCAGTGGGAATAGCGACGGGGCAACTTTCATCCGCTCGTTCCGGAAAACCTTCTCGCTGAACGCCTGCGTGTTGGACGCATCGTACTCCATCCCGTCCAACCGTTCATAATCTGCAATCAGGTACTGCGAGCTTTTTCCTTTCAGAACGGCTGCTCTCACGTTTACGCGTTGCACCATGGGTGCAACGGGTAAACGTGGTCGCCACTACATTCTTGGTCTCATTCAAAGCAAGGTGGCTATCTGCGCATTCGGGCAATGAATGCGCTTGAAGTTGCGGATGCTTTAGCTCAGATGGCTCTCCGTCCACATTAGTAACGGTGTTGGATTCGTCCGGCTTCTGAATCGACAGCGTGCCGAGTACGAGAGGAGCCGTCACGTCCAGGTCACCAAGGGGAGATGAGCTTGGGGCACGCGTTACCAACTGCTGTGGAGAGAATGTTGTCTCGACTTGTCGTGGTGGTAAGCTGCACTGCGCAGTAGCAGCCTCGAGGTGGTGACCCTTCAGAGCTCAATCCTTGGTAGCGGTGGGGTAGAACTGGGTGGTGGCAGCGAGGTGGTAGTCAGTCGGTGCAAAGGCAGCTATGAGCCTGGTGCTCCACTCGTCCCAGGATTGCTGCCTCATGCCTTCGTATCTGTGCCACAACGCGGCACCGTTTCGAAGGCGGTCTATGGCCACCCGCCATTTCTGTTGGTCCGTCCAGGCTTCGCCTGCTCCGAGGGCGTTGATGGTGGCCCGCCACTTTTTGGCGTCATTCCGAAAGTCGTGGAACTCCGGTAATTTGCAGAAAGCCGGCGATGGTGGAACGACACGCGAAAATCTAGAGTATGCCGACGCCCAGCAACCCAGTCGGTTTGAGTTGGTTTGTGGCGCGGCTGGCCTCAAGGTCTTGCGAGGCGGCTACATCCAACATGGCGCTGATAGCACTCAACGTCGGCAAGATGACAGGAAAAAACGCACACCTCGACGCTGTCATGGCGTTGACCGTGACGTGGAATCGCGCGACGGTACTGAAAAGCTCGGTGGCGCTTTCGGGCGATCCGCACGCAGAGGTAGTGGTGACGTCGGAGGGGTAGGAGCATATCAGTGTACTCACTGAAGCAATATCCTTGTCCGAGGAAGCTTGGGCGGCATCCCTAAGCGGCTCAGGTGACAATGAAGTACTAAGCGAAACGTTCTCGCAATGGGAAGCGTCAGCGGCATTCCTGGAAAACGTTAGGCCGTGCACTGTCTTGGTGGCGCCGGAGTAAGCGTGTCCTTGAGCCACCGAGGAGGCCTTGACGGCGTCCTGGGATCGTTTGAAGGGTACCTGTAGCAGCGGTCGGGCCGTGGTGTCCATACGCGAAGAAGCGTGGACGGCGTTCCTAGAATGTAGACCCGCGCAGCCGACGTCTCGCGATGACAGAGACAACGCCCGATCCTGGGCCAGGTGTTCCATTGTCTTACCTCTTCTCCCTGTGCCGTCCTCATAATATACCTGACGGTCCTGACCTCTTGCTTGTGATTCCGGCACACCTTCGTTCCACTGTTCTGGCCCAACTTCATGATGTGCCGACAGCGGGGCACCTCGGATTATCCCGAACCTCGATCGTGCGCGCCGTCGTTTCTACTGGCCAGGAATGTGCAGGTGGGTACGCCGTTACGTGACCTCGTGCGACCTTTGTCAGCGCCGGAAGAAGTCAACACTCCCGCCTGCTGGCCGTCTTCAATCACTCGACATCCCATATGAGCCGTTTCATCGTGTCGGGCTCGACTTGCTTGGTCCGTTTCCTACGTCTGTCTCGGGAAATCGATAATTCGCCGTTGCCACGGACTATGCTACACTGTTTGCAATTACTGGCGCACTTCCGACCAGCTGCGCGACCGATGTAGCAGACTTCTTGCTCCATAACGTCATCCTTCAACACGGGGCACCGCGCCAGCTTTTGACCGACCGTGGCAGAGTTTCTTTCCAGGGTCATCAATGACATCCTGACGTCTTGCTCGACCAAACATAAGCTAACCACGGCCTACCATCCACAGACGAATGGCTTGACGGAGAGGATGAACCGGACCATTACCGACATGCTAGCAATGTACGTGTCGGCCGACCACCAAGACTGGGACACAACATTGCCTTTTGTCACGTTCGCTTATAACACGTCCCAGCACGAGACGGCTGGTTATTCGCCTTTCTTTCTCTTATTCGGCCGAAATCCAGTGTTGCCTTTTGACACGATGATGCCGCCTTCCTACTGAGTACGCTCAAGAAGCTATTGCCCACGCCGACCATGCACGTCAAGTTGCGCGCGTTCGGTTAACCGAATCACAAGCGGGCCAACAATCTCGCTACGATCGCCGTCACAGAAACGCCCACTTTCCTCCTGGATCTCTTGTCCTCCTTTGGTCTCCAGCACGACGTGTTGGGCTTTCTGAAAAGCTCCTCTTCCCGTACACCGGACCATACGGTGTATGCCGCAGAGTGACCGACGTGACGTATGAAATCGAGCCATTGTCTTCGTCCTCGTCGATTCAGCACCGTACCGACATTGTTCACGTTGTCCGTCTGAAGCCCTATCACATACCGGAACCCACCGACGCGTGTGTATAGTGACCATCCTCGCGGCCGTCTTTGCCTGGGCGCACCGAGCCGGTGCTTGCACCGCCGGCGGGTAATGTTATGTGCTGTTTACATACAGGACGAAGAGGAAGAGGACGTGTTCGTTGCTGCTTTCGCCATCTTGTTTGTCACCCCCATCTCTGTGATTGTGTCAATACTGTAAATACAGCCTTCTTCTGGCGTCTCCCCGTAAATATATATATATATATATATATATATATATACTATTTTTGTATATATATATACAATACTTTTTTTTCTCCTAATCCAAGCAAAGGCGCTCTGCCGGTCGGCGACACACTGACGAAGGGTTCCCCACACGCACAGAATGGCCTATGTGGTACATGCGCCCGACGCCGCTGACGGCACCATAGCGTAAAGGAGTATGGCCATCCTCTGCCTACGAAAGTAACTGTCTATCCAGGCTGATATTGCCCCCTAATTTATTCCCGTGGAAGCCATTTAGCGAATCTTGTCTTGTGGCCGATTCGACGCTTTCTAAATGACAGCATATTTGAGAACCTGCTGTAGAAGTGCAATAAGCGCTTAAACATTGTGTCAAACAGACCTTGTGTCTAGACTAAATGAATGCTTTTTCTTAATACACTGGCGTTCGCTAGTGATTCGAGCAATGTTCTAGGCTTTCACTGCGTTGGAACATTAATCACAATATTATTCTGCACCTGATGAATATCTTTGCGGAGCTTCACCGTCGTCGAAATAAAGAAAAAGTATTCCAGCATTTGTATACTTGCATCTGTATTCCGGGGTGCTGCTTTCGTTTTTCTTTTTTTTGCAAATGTATCTAAGAAATATCTCTTTCAACAAAGACAAATTCATCTCGGTATCTGTATTTCCGAATACTTTTCGTAGTACCTTTACCCAGCCCTGCTTACGTTAACATCTTTAGGATCATTAGTTTTTATTCCAATTATCGCGGGAGCCGTACACATTCGTCTCGTAGGCGCCACAGAGAGCTATCCTCTAACTTGTTTTCGGGAGCTATCCTTCTAACTTGTTTTCGGTAACGCGTACAACACGGCTTTTACACACGTCGCCACCTTTATTTCTTATCGAGTACGCGCCCATTGTCTCCCGAGCCAGAACAGCTGAGCTTTACGCAAGAACGGAAACACTGGAGAGCCCCGCCTCAAACGAGCACAAAGTACAATGTGTGTGCAAATGTGCCGACAAATCGTTTCGAATAGACCGTTCATGCCCCCTATCTCTGACGTTTAGACACCGACAGCTTGGTGCGTAGTAGCCTGGCAAACTGTCGTCAACTTACTCAACGTAAGGGAGCATCGAGTAAGTTCTCTGGTAGCAGTAAGAAGAACTTAGCCAAAATCCTTGCCACACAAATTATGCTTCTATGCATTGCCTGAACCATAGCTTGAGTTCATTAGAGCCTATTGTCCTACAACCCTTTCCCACTTGTATTCTTGCAGGTATTTCCTCCACGGTTCGTCGGACGGGCAGTTGATATCGGTCACGGACCGTATAATGATATTGTAACAGCGGGTTTCAAAGCAATAGCGGGTCTTCTGACCGACTCCTGCTGCGCTGACGATGGCGGCAAGATAACTAGCCTCGAATCTGAGGTGGTGGCGGTGAGTGTAAATCCTATGAATAAGAAATGTCTTTTGTGGCACTGCATGCGTGCCAGCAAGCGCGTTGTCTTCACTTCTGAAGAGAGAAGCGCAGTAGGGGCAAGAATATTTCAATTTTTTTATTCGGTGTGCAATATGTTAGCGACAATTTTATTGTCAGCCAAGTCCAACAAGCGTATATCACTTAACGTAGTTGATCACTGCCTGGAGAAAGCTCGATATACATCGGCCTGTTTTCACACACCGTAAATTTCTGAGAAAAGCCGCAGTTGCCAATTGCAAAGCTGCAGTTGCCAGAATACGCCGAAGCTTCGAGCCGTGTTGCGCCTAGTCGGAACTGATTCTGTTCACTGCATGAATTAATATCAAACTGCAAGTAAAATGTTCCATTAAATCACATGAACCAAGCAATATTTAGTCCATGGTAAAACATCGTAATATTTAGTCCTATTGTTATCCAAAGTGACTGCGATGGTTTGTATGATCTATCTTGTCTCAATTTTGGACAAAGGTTAGGTTTAATCACTCCTCGTCGCGGCGATAACTGCCAGAAATTCTACGTGCTAACTAAGCTGTTAGATTAGAGACTTTTTGAAGACGACTGATTTACATTTGAGCAAATTGAACAATCCACAAATCGTAAATATGGATAAAATATATTGCCGACAAGGGGCATTGACATAAAACGAGCTTGAGAAAAAATGTAATCTTCTGATCGTCTTAAAAGAACGTGCTTCAGGAAACATTCAGGCACCAAACAAAATGAAAATAAGACAGGTAAAAGTACCTTCAATTATGGACAGAAAATGATGCCATTTTCAAAGTTGCGATGCACCGTTCGAACCCAAAGAGAGACGCACAAAAATACAGGTGACCTTCTATGTATGTACCTGGTACGGCCCGAAGTAACGTCAAAGTTTATCGCTCATCCCACGTCAGCGCATTGGCATCCAGACCCAAGCACGGACGCTGGGCTGGTATCTCGTGAAGCGTAGTCACAGCTATATATATATATATATATATATATATATTATATATATATATATATATATATATATATATATATATATATATATATATATATATATATATATATATATATATATAAACAGGTCAGCCTGTTTGAACCGCACACCGGCTGTTTTTAACTCGAGCCGGCTCTTCGTCCAGCCCTACGGGACAGAATAGAGCGACGATTTTTAACGATGAGTAATAGCCGACGCATAAGTATAAGCTCTGTCGCGAAGCACTCCGCTGTCGGCGGTGGCGTGTTACTCCTCGCTCCTGATTGGCCCTAAGCAAACTTTTTCTCCCTCCCGCTCCTTCTCTTTCTCTGTCACCTCCTTCCTCTCTCATTTGATGTCCATATAAACACGGAAATATGCACGAAGATTTCGTCTTGAGAAAGGTCAGGCTCTGACCGAAACGTCGACGTAATAAATGAAGTTTTCTTGAAGTGCCACCTCTCATATATATATATATATATATCAGATGAAACCACCGTCCATTGCGAGCGCTAGTCATTATATATATATATATATATATATATATATATATAATGACTAGCGCTCGCAATGGACGGTGGTTTCATCTGATGCAACCGTGAACATATTGGTGGCCAGATTGATAAAGATATATTACATTGCCACGCGCGCTCCTTGTCATTTTTATGTAACTAGTCCGTTGCACCCGTAGCCGCCGCCTTGCGCAAACCGCGCTCTAATATCTGGGAACCTTCCAGATTATCTTAGAATCTTCCTATAGGCTTGAGCGCGCAAACGCGAACAGTCCAGAACATTCTCGAACTAACGCGTCTACGAGCGATAAGGCTCGAATGTTCGATGCTGCATCTGTAAAATGCCGGCGTGCCTTGCCGCGGTTGTTTTTTGATGGACGACGCTGCATTCGCCGCTATCAGTGCGCAGTGTGTATTGTTGCAGTTTGACTTTCAGTTTCCTGGCCACAAGTCCGGCCAAATAACGAGCTTCATCTTGGACACGCCGACTGTTGCCTTCGTCGACGTCATGGCCCCGTGACATCTGGCGGAGGTGCTGTTTCTTCATGTTCCGGACGCTCCCGTCGAGACGTGAACGCAGTCCAATTTGTGGCGATGACACTGACACCATCACAGACAGTCGAACCAGCCGCAGACACAAAGGACCACTTCCGCAGCAGAGACGCTTACCGGAGAAGGCAAAAGCCACAGCACGATGACGGTCGCGGTGTCCCCTGCAGCGATCGTGATGCAGCCACCCAGAGAGCCACCGACCTTCCATGGATCGCCAAATAAAGAGCCCGAAACCTGGCTCGCGATGTTCGAAAGGGTCTCAACATTCAAGAACTGGGACTCCGAAGACAAGCTGCGCCACGTGTACTTTTACTTGGAAGACGCAGCAAGGACCTGGTTCGAGAATCGGCAATCCGCTCTTCGAACCTGGGCATCTTTCGCAGCACTTTCTTGGGAACGTTCGCGAACGTCGTCCGAAAGGAAAGGACCGCAGCCTAGCTGGAGACCCGGTCCAACTCCCAAACGAAAGCGTCGCCATCTTCACAGCGGAAATGACCCGACTTTTTCGCCACGCTGACCCTGTCATGCCCGAGGACAAAAAAGTCCCCTTGCTTATGCGAGGAGTAAAGCATGAGCTTTTCGCTGGGCTGATGCGGAGCCCACCCTAGACAGTCCAAGAATTTGTCTTAGAAGCGAGTAACTATTGTGAAAACGCTGGAAACGCGCACCCACCAGTATAATCACCAATCTATTCAAGACAGCCCCGCTATTCATGCCCTCGGCTCCGACGACCTGCGCGAAACGATCCGAGTGATCGTGCGAGAGGAACTACGCTAGCTGTTACCCTCACAACAGCGTCAAGTGGACTCGATCGCAGACGTCGTTCGAGCAGAAATCCAGCAGTCGCTGGGTACCCTAGAACCGCCACAGCCTCAGCCGCAAGCCATGAGCTACGCTACTGCAGCCCGACGCTATGCTCCCCCGCCGCGTCCACGTCAAGACACTGCATCGACGCAGTTCCGTCGCCAGACACCGCTGCCGCAGCTATCGATGCCCGACCGCCCACCTGTCGGCCAGCGCTACACCCCGAGGAAGACAGACGTTTGGCGCGCGCCCGACCACCGCCCACTCTGCTACCACACCTAGCTGGTCACACCTACCGCCGCTGCCTCTACCGTGTGATGGGACTGCGTGGTTTCACCAACAACGCCCCACGTCCAGAACGAGGTGAAGGGTCACGTCACATCGCCGACTAGCTCGCAGGAGCGCAATGGACCCCCCGTGGACCTTCCTGTTAGCCGTCGGCAGACCGCTACGTCTCTGCCCAACGCCGACCGCACACTGGCCCAACCCGGTGCCGGTCAACTAGCCCGTATCCTGAAAACTAAGGGCAGCAACCGATGGAGGTGTGGTTGCTCTAGGACGAAATACCAAAGATCTTTCGCCGCCGCCGACGACGCCGCGACAAAATCTAAAGAACATGTAGCAAGCCGAACGGAGCGCTGACGTCGAAACTTTACGGCCCGACGAAGAACTGACAACGCAACTTCAAAACAGCGGCTCAAACGACGTAGCCGTGATCTGACGCCGCGACCTAACCGGAACAGTAGGCAACGAACTAGTGTCCTCGATGTTCTCATCGACGGCCACAACGTCACCGCTCTCATCGATACTGGAGCCGACTATTCAGTCATCAGTGGAGAGTTCGCGACCAAGTTAAAGGAAGTCAAGACCGCCTGGGAAGGCCCCGAAATACGGACAGCTGGAGGTCACCTCGTAACGCCGCAGAAATCTGCATAGCGAGTCTCCATTAACAATTGGATTTTTCCCGCAAGCTTCTTAGTCCTACAGAATTGCTCGAAAGATATCATCCTTATGGGCTTTTAAAGCCTTCATGGTGCAGTCATCGAGCTCAGATCCAAGTGGATAGCACTATCTACAGAAAGAGCATTACCGCAGTACACGCCGCCAGGGAAGCACGCCTTGAATGTGCTGGAAGACCAGGTCACCATTCCCCATCGCTCCAGCGTCATTTCCGTCGGAACTCGGAAATTAGCAGGCCTCGAATGCGTCGTTGAAGGCGACCAGCACCGCTAAACTGCGAGATTTGCGTCGCAAGAATAGCCGAGTTGCGGGGAGAGAAAGCAACAGCGATCCTCGAAAATTTCAGCAAAGAGTATAAGCACGTAAACAAAGGCACGACGGTCGCCTACATCGAAGAAATTATGGAATCCACCAATGATTTCGCCCTCGCCAATTCTTCCGAGCCTAACCGACAAACCAAACTCTTCAACCACCTTTCGACGCCAATCCTAGCCTTCCGAAGCATAAGCAAGAACAGCTCAAAACCCTGCCTTTGCAATACAAGATCTGCTTTGCAATGTCGTCAAGAAATCGGCAGACCCAGTCGCAAAACATCGCATCATTACAGAGAAAAGTGCCAGACCACTCCGTCAGAGCCCCTACAGTTTCGACGCGAGAATGCGAGGCCGTAAAAAAGCAAATCGATGACATGCTACGCGACGACGTCATCCAGCCGTCCAAGAGTCCGTGGGCGTCACCCATGGTGTTCGTGAAGGACGGTGTTCGTGAAGAAGGATCCCCTCCAAATGTACACAAATGGCGGAACGGCTGCCCGGCCTTCAACCTAATGGTTACAAAGCAGCGAAATTACCGTCCAAGTGAACAGTGGCGCGGTGTCGGCTGCGACGAACCCACTAAGCGATTGAATAACGTGTTCTGTGCAGTGGCGTGCAGTAGCCAGGGGGTGGCACACCGGGCCCGTGCCCCCCCCCCCTCCCAATTTTTTTTTGCCATGACACACAGAGCGAAAAATGACGCTTAACCGCATCTGCCTACTCAGACCCTACATTAGATCAGAGATGCCCCCGCGCCGCCCCCCGCCCCCTTGTTTGCCTACGCCCCTGGTTGTGGGCACTGCCCGCTGGCTCACTCGAGCTAGGGTTCGGCTGGGTGAACTTACATGATATTGGCTCGCGTGTTTCTCCGGGCCGACCGAGCATGAGCGAGGACAAGAAGCTTTGGCATCTGATGCGCAAATACCTTCCCATGCAGTCCTAACTTTCATCATGGCGGCGAAGAATGCGGGGACCGTGTGACCGTCGAGCAGCGGATTGGTGTTGCGGTTTTCTCGCGGCGTTGTATAATGGTTGCGTCGGCTTTTCCCTCCGGATGTCAGCGTTCCTTCCGAATATAACGTCTTTGTCGGCGGCGGCAGGTGCGACGCCCGATAGCTTACAATATTCGCTTACAAGATTGTAAGTACTGTAGACAAGCATTGGAATGCTGTAGTGGGTCGTCCTATCGAGCGCATTCTAGTGGGTCGCCCTCTTCGCCTCTTCTCGGAGAGCACGCCCCTTGCGCTCTTGCTCGTGAGAGTCTGCGAGTCTGCGCTCCATCGTTGTGCATCGTCGCCGTCAATAAACGCCTTAACAAAGTGGTGGAGAGTGCTGTACCGTCACCACACTTTCGGTCTCCATTCGATGCCCCTGGAGCTTCGATCCCGTACCGTGCCATCTACCATGCCGCAAGACGCCACTCGGCAAACGCCGCCTCCAGCTCCGACCGCTTGCCCCGTGTCCCCCGCATCCGCAGCGTGTTGACTCTCCGCAGCGTGTTGACCAGCCGCCAACTGCACTTCTGCCTCCTCTCCGCCGAGCGATTCAGCAGGAAATCGCAGAGGTCATTCCTGAATACCACCAACCGCCTCCAGTGCATGCGCCACTAAGCCACGCGCAAGCTGCAACCAGGCCGCCTCCAGCGATTCCTGTGGCTGCACCGCGAAGTTACGCCGAAGCCGTCGTCGGACCCCAGGCCTTCGACGCGGCTGTGCCGCCTACATACTCGACGCCGTCCCCAGGCCCCGACTGCTGCCCACAATGCACTCATATCAGCAGACGTCTCGTCCATCCCGTTTCTGCGACATGGATAAGACCCGCGAACCGCTGGAGCACTTCAGACAACCGCCCCCATCTGCTTCGCCTGCGGTTGCGCCGGTCACGTCGCACGCTACTGCAATCGCATGCAGCCGCCTCGGGTCGCATCAGCCCTTCCCAGCCAATCAAGCCGACCTTATTATCACGAAGCGCCGCCTATGTCACCGACGTCCCGCCCCGGAACATCTATCTACCACCCGCCGGTCACTGTCTCCACGACGCCGCTCACTGTCGCCGATGCGGCCACGTCCGGTCTCATGCGACCAGGAAAACTAGTCGTCGAAGGCCACGAGGCAAAGGCTGCGATAGACGTGTTTGTGGACGGTGTTCGCGCATCTGCCCTTATCGACACGAGAGCCGCCGTATCCGTCATGGACGCCAAACTTAGCCGATTACTGCGAAAATTGACGACGCCACTTTCCGGTCTCTCCCTCCGTACAGCCAGCGCCCAAAGTATTCACCCTACAGCGGTGTGCACCGTCCGCGTCATTATTCAGGATGCTCTGTACGCCGTCGAATCGATCATCATCCCTGCCTGCTCTCACGACGTCGTCCTAGGATGAGATTTTCTCTCCCGCCACGACGCCGTCATTCATTGCGCACCAGCCGAATAGAGCTCTCACCGTTTTCTGATTGGACACCGGGAAACAGTCCATCGGCTCCGGGCAAAGTACGTGTCAAAGACGACACCAAGGTGCCTGCAAACTCGTCAATAGCGGTGTCAGTCTACTGCGCAAGTCTGTCCAACTCCGTTGCACTCCTCTCGCTATCTGACCGTGTTTGCACGAGGAAAGGCTTGCAGATGCCTTTCGCGACCGTGCAAGTCACTCAGGGCAGCACCTATATTTTTGTTATCAATCCATCCCCGTCCAGTGTCACGTGGTGCAAGAGGAATGTCTCGGTAGCGTGGAACCCCTCCTAAGCGCACAAGTTATGGACGACCAGATGAAATTCACTGCCGCATTTTCCAGTACGCTCGGTGCTGTTTCACGTCTGGTTCATCATCCGGTGATGTATTGGTTCCTCCATTGCTGACAACCTTACGCCGGTCCAGCGTTCCCAGCTCCTGGGCCTGTTGGAAAAATTTCGCTCTTCCTTCGATGTCGCTTCAAACTTCTCTTGGCCGCACGTCCGCCGTAACGCATCGCATCGACACTGGCGCCCAGCCGCCACTGCGGCAACGTCCATATCGCGTATCTCCCACAGAACGCCATGTAATCAACGAGCAAGTCGACGAGATGCTTCGCCGCGATGTTATTCGACCTTCTAAGAGCCCCTGGGCGTCTCCTGTCGTTCTTGTTGGGAAGGACGGTTCTGTGCGGATCTGTGTGGACTACGACATAAGATCACTCGCAAGGACGTGTATCACCTACCGCGAATAGACGACGCGATTGACAGCCTGCAAGGAGCAGAATTCTTTTCATCTCTCGATTTGCGCTCACGGTACTGGCAAGTACCTATGGCTGATGACGCTAGACCGAAGACCGCATTTGCCACGCCCAACGGCTTGTACGAATTCAGCGTCATGCCGTTTGGGCTATGTATTGCGCCCGCCACCTTTGAGCGCATTATGGATACCGTTCTGCGCAACCTGAAATGGCACGCTTGCTTATGCTACCTCGACGACGTCGTTGTTTTCGCTCCGGACTTCTCCAGGAATCTTCAACGCCTGCGGCATGTTTTGACGCGTTTGAGCGAGGCCAGTCTGCAACTGAATCTGATGAAGTGCCGATTTGCAGCACGGCAGCTGACAATACTCGGTTACGTCGTGTCCAAGGACGGTAGTCTCCCCGATCCAGCCAAGCTTCGGGCCGTGACCGAGTTCCCCAAACCTATGTCCATCAAAGAACTGCGCCGTTTCGTAGGACTACTTTCGGGCGCGACAAAAAAATCGATACGAATCGGATGGAAGTAACAGGCCCCTCAAGTCGTGGTCAAAGTTGCAAAAGCGTTCGCGAGGATCGATGCCCGCCCCTACAGCTACGACACTACGGCCCTACAGAGGTACCACAGAGGCACCAGCGGGGTGGAACTTGGCGCGTCCTTTGCGCAGCGCCAACCGGGTTCTAAGACCTCTTGTGGCAATGGAAACGTCCGCTCGAGACCATTACACCGTCACCGAAAAGGAATGCCTGGCGATCATCTGGGTCCTTACGAAGTTCCGACCTTATTTATGGGTCGCCCATTTGATGTCATCACCGACCACCATGCGCTATGCTGGTTTTCATCATTGAAGGATCCATCAGCCTGCCTCGCCCGCTGGGCACTTCGCCTACAGGACTACGACATCCGCGTGCTGTACCGCAACGGACGCCAGCATGCTGACGCTGACGCACTCTCGCGCTCCCCTTGCCTGACGACAATACCCACAGCTCAATGTCCCACAATTCCGTTTCTTCCATCGACATTCACACCATTGCTACCGAACAGCGCAAGGATCAATGGATCGCTTCACTGAGGGCTTGCTCATTGATCCATCGGCAACACCATCCACTCGCGCATTGCGTCGTCAAGCCCACCATTTTGCCATTCGCGACGACCTCCTTCACCGACGCAATTACAACGCCGACGGCCACCAGTGGCTACTAGAAATACCCCCCAGTCTCCGTTCTGACATATGCGAATTGTTCCACGCTGATCCGCAGTGTGCGCACTCTGGGGTGTCGCAAACATACCACCGCATTCGCCAACGGTACTTTTGGCGAGGGATGTACCGCTACGTGCAGAATTTGTTCGCTCCTGCATCGATTGTCAGCGCCGCAAACCTCAACGCACCAGTCACCAGCAGGTCTACAAACTTTACCTTGCTCTTACCAGCCGTTTGGGCGCGTGGGCATCGATTGGTATGGGCCATTCTCTGACGTCGGTTGGAAACCGCTGGGCCATCGTCGCTG